>NC_069499.1:563963468-564060968 GCF_027579735.1 Bombina bombina
TGATTGACACCCCCCGCTAGCAGCCGATTATCCGTGAATGTGCAGGGGCCGGCATTGCACAAGCATTTCACAAGAAATGCTTGTGCAATGATAAATGCCGACAGCGTCAGCATTTAGCAATGTCGAGCGGACATGAACTGCTACAGTGGATCATGTCTGTCCGACATTTAATAAATCTACCCCTATGTATAAAATCAAATAAATGCAAACTTGCACATATTAACACTCTTAGTCACACTAACACTCACGCACACATACCCTCTGTCTCACACACTTAAACAGACTCATACAAACAGAAAGACACTGACAAACACAGACACACACAAACACAAAGACACACTTTCACTCACAGACTCACAAATAGAAAAACACTGACAAAGACACACTATCAGACACACTACCACACAAAAACACACACTTGCAAGAGAGAAATAACTGTTGGCATGTGCAGTATGTTGCAAATGCATAATGTCACTTTTTTGGCTATGGCTGATTTGGGAATGTAAGAATATCTTTACAAAGGCAGAAATGTTAGCAACTTGTGTTCACAGGATATTGCAAAGACCAAGGACAATGCTCAAAAAGAGGTATCACCACTACCTAACTCATTCCACAACGGCCACTTCTTTTTCCCTGAGTCTGACTGGTGTAATAGGAATAATTTTTATTATTTTGGATAATTTCGTTTGTAATGGTATTTTTTTTATTTATTTTTTTGTCATTTTAGTGTTTAATTCTTTTGTAATGTAAGGTTTTATTATTTTTAGTAATGTTATTTTTTTTATTTTTTTCAAACAAGTAATGTTAGATTTTTTTTAAGTTTAAGCTTAGATTTTATTTTTATTTCATAGGTAAGTTTGTATTTATTTTAACTAGGTAGTTAGTAAATAGTAATATTGTAACTAGCTTAGGTTTTATTTTTATTTCACAGGTAAGTTTGTATTTATTTTTAAATAAGTAGTTAATAATTGTAACTTTAATTTAGGTGTATTTTAATTATGTTAACGTTAGTGGGTGTTAGGTTTAGTTCTTGATAATTTAATTTAGGTAGTTGCAATGTGGGGGATTGCGGTTTAGAGGTTAATAATTTTATTTAGTGTTTGGGATGTGGGGGGACGACGGTTTAGGGATTAATAGTTTTATTAAGGGAGTCACAATGTGGGGGATGGCCGTTCAGGGGTTAATAGGTATATTTAGTGTTGGTGATTTGGGGGGGGGCGGTTTATGAGTTAATAGGTTTATTTAGTGTTGGCGATGTGGGAGGATGGCGGTTTAGGGGTTACTAGGTTTATTTAGTGTTGGCGATGTGGGGGGGGCGGCGGTTTAGGAGATAATAGGTTTATTTAGAGTTGGCCATATGGTAAGCTGACCATATTTCCTTGAGACAAAAACGGGACATTGAGCGGTCAAAAACGGGACGGGTTAATATTCTTTATTTATATGAAAAAAAGTAAGATTTTAACAAAAGTTAACTTTTATGACATGAATTTATACTATTGAGCCAACAATTATCCTTCAGTGACAAAAGAACTCATACAAAAATTTTTAGGTAGATGTAGAGCTAGAGGGGGACTGTATTTCATCATGATTGTACCATGAATATTTATCTGATGAAACAAATTTACACAGCAAATTTCGGTCTTTCAACACCATATAATAAAACTTCTCACACTCCATGCGTTGATGTACCATGTATATGAAATTATTTTTACTTTAAATTTGATGCACACAGAAAATTGGCAAATCTATATAAAAATAAAGCACAAATGTTCTGACTTATAAAGACACCCTATAAAATGCTTTTTATTATAACTGTTGTTAAGGGAAATAAAATTACTTATCCAATAACCATTCTAAAGACGAAGGTTCCCTCCATTAGATCACATCCATCATGCCCCACACAATATTCATTAATATTAATATATATTATGGAACTTGTCTCAGACTCATTGTCACTTTTAAACAGATGGATACCTAAGCCAAATTTGTTGTTTAAACAAATAAAATAAAAAAGAACATGCTTATATAATAAGAAGAACTGATTCTGAAGCTTGTGAAAAAAAGTATTACAATTTAATTTATCATACAAACAACAAACATGCTTTAAAAAAGTGAGATTATCCTATGTTGTCAAGGCAAATTCCCCCATATTAACTGATTTTAAAGGGTAAAAGCCTCTGAACTTGCGTTTGGTTTGACTATCTGGATAGTAGTTGTAGATTTTTTTTAGCTGAGTTGCCCAAAATCATTGTTATACATGTAAATGGTGGAAGAACTGATAAAAATGTGGAACTACATAGTTACTTGATAATAACAGTTATTTTATAATGTCTGTACTACAACCAGCACTGCAGCAGCATTATAATAATAAGCATATGATATAATAAATGAAATTAATTTAATTGATTGCCAGGCACAGACACTGGTCTTATCTTGGCCGTGCACAATTCTTGCAGAAGCTGACGTTCAGAACATAGACTGTAGACAGGTGAATCGATCTACTTCCAGACCAGACCATAACACTAGTTTGTATGCTCACTTCACATGTCTGTGACACAAACAAGAAGAAGATGGTAACAAGAATTATCTCTCTGGTGTCTGGTGATGGTCAGGTCAGCCTATAATTCAGATGATGGTGAGGCAGCGGCTAAAGGCAGATGATTGATCATCACATCAGATCCAGATGATGACTGACTGAATCTCAGATATTTTTAGTCCGACTCCTGCCGACCCCTGTGCTGAGCCTGTCCTGAGTGAAAGTTAGTAAAGTATTGGCACTACTGCAGCTGAGCTAGCTAGTAATCTAACTTCCCTCACGATGACCAGTGACCAGTCTATCTCCTAGGCTCAGTCTGACAGCTCACGACTGAGTACTGACCTGCTGTCACTGACTCTTTATAGGCACCTATCAATGACACGCCCCTAATTTTGAAGAGCGCGGGCGGCATAGACTGCTAAGACTGCATGAAGACTGCATGCTGTGGATCATGTGGGCACGGCCACCCAACCCGGCTGCAGTTAAAAAAAAAATAATAGTTTTTTAAAAAAACTGCTCTCCCCGCCGGCGGGGAGTTTAAAAAAATTTAAGTGGTGTGTGTGCAATAAAAAATTACACTTGCGCTGCCCGCACGGTCTGATAACCCTCAAAACGGGACAAAATGACTATTAATGAAGAAACGACGGGACAGGGAAAAAAACATAAAATAACGGTACTGTCCCTTTCAAAACGGGACGTATGGTCAGCCTACCATATGGGGGGACAGTGGTTTATGGGTTACTAGCTTTATTTGGTGTTTTATTTAGTGTTGGCAATGTGGGGGACGGCGGTGTAGAGGTTAATATGTTTATTTAGTGTTGGCAATGTGGGGGGATGGCGGTTTAGGGGTTAATAGGTTTATTTAGTATTGACAATTTGGCGGGACGGTGGTTTAGGGGTTAATAGGTTTATTTAGTGTTTTCTTTAGTCTTGGCAATGTGGGGGGGGGGGTCAGTGGTTTAGATTAGAATAATGAAAAATTCTGAGGGGCCTATTTAACAAAGGTCTGTCGGACCTAATCCGACAGTGCGGCTCAGGTCTCCATATTCAGCATTGCACCAGCAGCTCTTGTGAGCTGCTGGTGCAACGCCGCCACCTGCAGATTCGCGGCCAGGGGGGTGTCAATCAACCCGATCGTACTCGATCTGGTTAAATTGCGGTGATGTCTGTCCGACTGCTCAGAGCAGGCAGACAGGTTATGGAGCAGCGGTCTTTAGACCGCTGCTTCATAACTGGTGTTTCTGGTGTTAAAAATAAATGTTTAAATGTATTACATTGTTTTAATATTGCACTATTGCTTGCATATGTGTTTAAACCCTACAAAGGAAGGAGTTAAACACAGTATGATAGTCAGCTCCAGAACAGCAATGCACTACAGGTAGCTAGATGGTGATTGGTGATAACACACCTATGCCTCTTGTCAGCAGTGCATTGTTGCTCTGAATCTGACGTTAATTACTTGTTTAATCCCATTGCAGGACTTAGACATTCACCAGATCACTCATGAAAACCCTCAATGACCCTTTAGGGGCTGCCTTCATGGAATTCTGTGAAAAAAAGGCTGTCCTTGTGAGATTGCACCCATAGAAAGTAAGGAATAAAGTTGTGACTGATGGAAAGAAGATATTATACTTTTTGGTTCGAGTAACTCTTTGGTTACTATAGAATGGTTTGGAACACTGCTGCAAGGTGGTGTGCCTTCCAATGCATTTTGAGACATTTGAAGCTGAGAAGATATCTCCTTACATACCGGAATTCATCTTGAAGTTACCTTCATTAATAATTTCATCAATTAAATCAATTTAGCCAGTTCCAGTAGTATTAGCGTATCAACTAACCTAGCACTCTGGGTATACCCTTGGATGTGTACCACCTTCTTCACTGGAGCAATAACATATGCACAATTATGAAACTTTAAATCCGAACATAGTGGAAAACATGAGAAAATAAATCTTTAAACTGATTAATTTTCAATAACTATCATTCAGCAAGATTTTAAGTAGTGCGTTATGACTTTTCCGCGTGCGATGTGGTCTTTCTTTCCTAAGATATGGTGAGTCCACGGTTTGAGTAATTACTGTTGGGAATATCACTCCTGGCCAGAAGGATGAGGCAAAGAGCACCAGAGTTAAACTGCTAAATATCACTCCCTTACCCACAACCCCCAGCTATTCTCTTTGCCTTCGGTGCATGGAGGAGGTGAAGTTTAGGTGTCTGAAGAAAACTTTTGATTTCATCTACAAGCAAGTTTTGGGGTATAGCCGTATTCCACGTCATTCCTTGCAGTCGGGTAGTGGTGGCTTTAAAGCAGTTCGAAACTTGTAAAGAGGTACTTACTGCGTTTTCATAACAATTGCTGCCCTAGTTTAGAAAGCCAGAGTTGGCTACTCTGTTCTTTCTTTTTCAAAGGTCTCTGAAGAACTGTGTCTTCTCATACCTTGTAACTGTCTACATGCCAGACAGCTGAGCAGGTAAGTGCTTTTTCTTCCAGTTGGGGAGACCATGCACTTAACATATTAAAAGACACTGCTTTTTTATTGGGACATAGATAATTCTGTTGTATGGGTTACACTAGGGCATGAAGCAATCACTGTAGCATGTGCGAGACTAGCATTTAAACTCTTAAAAAGAAAGGGTAAAATGTTTTTATTAAGCTTTATTTTCTGACACATATTTACTTGATAAAACAATTCAAGTTTAATCTGAAAGTAAGGCTAAATTTTCTATTTCAGCAGCTTATTCATTTCCCCTTTGCTTTAAAATAAAATGATGCAACATTTTAAACTGTCCGGTTTGAAAAAACGGTTATTTCTGGTAGTCAGTGTACCAGGAAGCTATTTTTAGTTCCTCTCTGTGTCGCAGCAGTAATTTGAGCTCGGCAGTTGCGGTCCCTGTCCTCAGTTCTGCTTCCCAAGTTGCCCTTTCTCATAAATCTGATGAGGAAGATACATCGGGACTTTCTGAGGGTGAAATCTCAGATTCGGACAGTATAATTTCTTCTTCTGAGAGTGAGGTGTATTGTTAAAGGAGGTTTTAGCTACTTTAGATAACTCTGATACCTCTGTCGTTGTCACTCCTAAGAAATCTAGTAAACTTAAAAGTTTCTTTGATGAACCTTCCACTTCAGAGGTTTTTCCTGTGCCGGACCGTGCTAGGGAGATTATCTCACAGGAATGGGAGAAACCAGATTTTTCTTTTTCTCCATCTCCCATTTTTAAGAAAATGTTTCTTGTCGAGGACTCCATTAAAGACCCTTGGTATACTGTACCCAAAGTTTAAGGAGCCATTTCCACTCTGGCTAAGAGAACCACTATTCCTATTGAGGATAGCTGCTCTTTTAAGGATCCGATGGACAAGAACCTGGAGGCTTATTTGAAAAAGATTTATGTTCATCAAGGTCTCCAATGGCAACCTGTGGTGTGTATTGCCACTGTTACTAGTGCGGCATATTATTGGTTCGATGCCTTGTCTGATTCTCTTCAAGTAGAGACTTCCTTGGATGAAATTCAGGATAGGATTAAAGCTCTTAAGTTGGCCAATTACAGATGCCATTTTACAGGTTGTAAGACTAGAAGCTAAAACTTCTAGATTCTCTGTCCTAGCCCGCAGGGCGTTATGGTTGAAATCCTGGTATGCGGACGTTTCCTCTAAAGTCAAGCTTCTGGCGATTCCTTACAAGGGCAAAACCTTGTTTGGACCTGGTTTGGCAAAAATGATCTCTGATATTATGGGTGGAAAAGGGTCTCTTCTACCTCAAGATAAGATGAATAGGCCTTAAGGACGTCAGAGTAATTTTCGTTCCTTTCATAACTTCAGAGGAAAGCCTTCCCCTTCTTCTTCCAAGCAGTAACAATCCAAGTCTTTTTGGAAACCCAATCAGTCTTGGAACAAGGGAAAACAATCAAAGAAACCTGCAGCTGATTTCAAATCAGCATGAAGGGTTTGCCCCCGATCCGGGATCGGATCAGGTGGGGGGCACACTATCTCAGTACTCTCAAGTCTGGATACGAGATGTCACAGATCCCTGGACTGTGGACATAGTATCCCAGGTTTACAAATTGGAATTCAAGACTTTTCCTCCCAGAGGCAGATTCCTTCTCTGAAGATTATCTACAGACCAGATAAAGAGGCGTTCTTGAAATGTATGCAACATCTTTCCTCCCTGGGAGTGATAGTTCCAGTGCAGGAACGGGGTCTCCGGTTCTACTCCAACCTATTTGTGATTCCCAAAAAAGATGGAAATTTCCGTCCCATTCTAGACTTGAAGTGTCTAAACAAGTTTCTCAAAGTTTCATCCTTAAAGATGGAGACTATACGCTCCATTCTTTCTTTAGTACAAGAGGGTCAGTTCATGACAACCATAGACAACCTAAAGGATGCGTATCTTCATGTTCCTATTCACAGGGACCATCACAGATTCCTGAGATTTGCCTTTCTGGACAAACATTTCAAGAACCCAAGACCCTGTTCCTGCAATGGAACTGGAACTATCACTCCCAGGGAGGAAAGATGTTGTATACATTTCAAGAACGCCTCTCTCTTTATCTGGTCTGCAGATAATCTTGAGAGATGGAATCTGGCTCTGGGAGGAAAAGTCTTGAATTCCAATTTGTATCCCTAGGATACTATGTCCACATTCCAGGGATCTGGGACATCTCATATCCAGGCTGAAGAGAACTGAGATAGTGTGCCCCCCACCTGAAATCAGCTGCGGGTTTCTTTGATTGTTTTCCCTTGTTCCAAGACTGATTGGGTTTCCAAAAATACTTGGATTGTTCCTGATTGGAAGAAGAAGGGGAAGGCTTTCCTCTGAAGTTACGAAAGGAACAAAAATTACTCTGACGTCCTTTAGGCCTATTCTTCTTATCTTGAGGTAGAAAAGACCCTTTTCCACCCGTAATATCAGAGATAATTTCTGCCAAACCGTGTCCAAACAAGGTTTTGCCCTTATAAGGAATCACCAGAAGCTTGACTTTAGAGGAAACGTCCGCAGAACAGGATTTCAACCATAACGCCCTGTGGACTAGGACTGCGAAACTAGAAGTTTTAGCTCCTAGTCTAACTACCTGTAAAATGGCATCTGCAATAAAGGAATTGGCCAATTTAAGAGCTTTAATCCTATCTTGAATTTCATCCTAGGAAGTCTCTACTTGAAGAGAATTAGACAAGGCGTCGAACCAATAAGATGCTGCACTTTTTTTCCCTTAACAAGATACCAATTAAATAATGCTTCCAGTGCTGGAGTAACCTGATCGATCATTAATTTATAATATTCATTCGGCAGTAAGTCTGGGCCTGGCGATTTACTATTTTTCAATTTCTTAATGGCATTTTTCATTTCCTTCTCAGAAATAGGAGCTATAAGCTTTTCTGTTTGACTTTCATGAAATTTAGGAGATTTTAGCTTAGCCCAAAAATTATCCTTTTTATTATAATCTGGTTTCTGAGAGCTATAAACCTTTTGGTAATACTCCTCCACAATCTTTAATACCTCTTCAGTGTCTGTATATAGTTAAAAATAGAGAATAATGTATAATAGCATACACAAAGTAGCGCTGTAAGAACTAGAATATATATAAAGAACCAATAATGAGTGAAATTGACTTACAATTAATATACAAAAAATTATACAAGCATCAATAAATTATGTCCGAATGTGTGCCCACAAGGTAATTTGAAAGTCCATGTGAGTGTTCAATAAAGAGTCCAATTGTGAATGGTCAAATACTCACTAAATGAATCTGCACAGTCCAGCAGCTCCTCTTGAAACTGATGATTCTAAAATACCCAGGAATAAAAATCTAATCTCGCGGAGCTAACGCTCCTTTTTTTCCAGCGCACCATTAAGCCAACGTTGGTATTATGAGTTTTCTGAATGGCTGCGTTAGCCTCAGAAAAGTGAGCGTTGAGCCAAATTTAGCTCCACTTCTACTCTCAATACCAGCGTTGCTTACGGTAGCGGTAAGCTGGAAAAACGTGCTTGTGCACGATTTCCCCATAGGAAATTTCCCCATAGCAAAAAAGCAGCATTCAGCTCCTAACGCAGCCCCATTGTTTCCTATGGGGAAACACTTTCTAAGTCTACACCTAACACCCTAACATGAAGCCCGAGTCTAAACACCCCTAACCTTACACTTATTAACCCCTAATCTGCCGCCCCCGGCATCCTTGCCACCTACATTATATTATTAACCCCTAATCTGCCGCTCTGGACACCTCCGCCACCTACATTATCCCTATAAACCCCTAATCTGCTGCCCCCAACATCGCCGACACCTATATTATATTTATTAACCCCTAATATGCCCCCCCCAACGTCACCACCACCTACCTACACTTATTAACTCCTAATCTGCCGACCGGACATCGCCGCCACTATAATAAATGTATTAACCCCTAAACCGCCGCACTCCCGCCTCGCAAACACTATAATAAATTTAATTAACCCTTAATCTGCCCTCCCTAACATTGCCGCCACCTACCTACAATTATTAACCCCTAATCTGCCGACCCCAACGTCGCCGCTACTATAATAAAGTCCCTAACCCTAACACCCCCCCTAAATTAAATATAATTTAAATAAAATGACATAAATTTACTATAATTAAATAAATTATTCCTATTTAAAACTAAATACAGGTAGCCCTCAGTTTACGCCGGGGTTAGGTTCCAGAAGGAATGGTTGTAAATCAAAACCGTTGTAAATTGAAACCCAGTTTATAATGTAAGTCAAAGGGAAGTGAGTGAGTTAGGTTCCAAACCACTCTCAAAATTGTCATAAGTAACACCTAATACATTATTATTAAAGCTTTGAAATGAAGACTTTAAATGCTAAACAGCATTATAAACCTAATAAAATAATCACACAGCACAGAATATATAATTAAACTAAGTTAAATGAACACATTTTTTTGCTAAACAGCATTATAAACCTAATAAAATAATCACACAACACAGACTTCACTTGCATTTTTCTGCAAATAGTTCTTTCTATGCATTCCAATCTGGACTGATTTATAGACAGGAAGATCTTGTTCCTTTGAAATCTGCTCTATAGCTCAGGTCTGGTTAAACTGATTAATTTCAGCTTGCTTGGCTTTGCTGCAACACAAGTGGACAGCTCCACCTACTGGCTATTTTAATAAATGCACTGCTTCTTAATGCTTTTCAATAGCAGTCACATGACTGGAAAAAAAGGTTGTTATTCTGAAACGGTGTAAATTGAACCGTTGTGAAACGAGGGCCACCTGTACTTACCTATAAAATAAATCCTAAGCTAGCTACAATATAACTAATAACTACATTGTATCTATTTTAGGATTTATATTTATTTTACAGGCAACTTTGTATTTATTTTAACTAGGTACAATAGCTATTAAATAGTTAATACCTATTTAATAGCTACCTAGTTAAAATAATTACAAAATTACCTATAAAATAAATCCTAACCTAAGTTACAAATACACCTAACACTACACTATCAATAAATTAATTAAATAAATTACCTACAACGATCTAAAATAAAATACAATTAAATAAACTAAACTATAGTACAAAAAAACCCCACTAAATTACAAAAAATAAAAAAAATTACAAGAATTTTAATCTAATTACACCTAATCTAAGCCCCCTAATAAAATAAAAAAGCCCCCCAAAATAATAAAATTCCCTACCCTATACTAAATTACAAAAGTAATCAGCTCTTTTACCAGCCCTTAAAAGGGCTTTTTGTGGGGCATTGCCCCAAAGTAATCAGCTCTTTTACCTGTAAAAAAAAATACAAGACCCCCCCAACATTACAACCCACCACCCACACACCCCTACTCTAAAACCCACCCGATCCCCCCTTTAAAAAAAACTAACACTACCCCAGTGAAGATCACCCTACCTTGAGCCGTCTTCAGCCAGCCGGGCACCGATGGGACAGAAGAGGACATCCGGACCGGCACAAGTCTTCATCCGATCGGGGCAGAAGAGGTCCTCCATCCAGCGGAAGTCTTCATCCAGGCGGCATCTTCTATCTTCATCCATCCGGCGCGGAGCGGGTCCATCTTCAAGTCATCCGACGCAGAGCATCCTCTTCTGACGACGGCTAACACTGAATGAAGGTTCCTTTAAATGACGGTGGCGGTAATGTTGGGGGGGCAGATTAGGGGTTAATAAATATAATATAGGTGTCGGCGATGTTAGGGACAGCAGATTAGGGGTTTATAGGTATAATGTAGGTGGCGGCGATATCCGGTCGGCAGATTAGGGGCTAAATAATTTTATTTTAGTGCTTGCGATGTGGGGGGGCCTCGGTTTAGGGGTTCATATGTAGTTTATGGGTGTTAGTGTACTTTATAGCACTGTAGTTAAGAGCTTTATGTTCTGGCGTTAGCCCATAAAACTCTTAACTACTGACTTTTTTATGCGGTAGGAGTCTTGGCAGTAGAGGGTGTACCGCTCACTTCTTGCAAGACTCGTAATACCGGCGTTAGGCAAATCCCATTAAAAAGATAGGATACGCAATTGACGTAAGGGGATTTGCGGTATGGAAAAGTCGCAGAAGAAATGTGAGCGGTACACCTGTACCTACCATACTCATAATACCAGCGGGCGTTAAAAAGCAGCGTTAGGACCCCTTAACGCTGCTTTTTAAGGCTAACGCATAACTCTAAATCTAGGTGTAAGAAAGCAAGGATAGAAGCGCAGACAGGATTCAAGTGTAGAGTACAAATTTAATGACACAGCACACGTGATATTAGCAACTCACAGGATCACAAGAATAAAATAACACATCCACTGACAATTCAAAGAAAAGATGTCCTAACATGAGGACTCAATCCATGGTTTACACCTACGAGCGGTTATATCTGCAGTATGTAGTCTGTGTGACTCCCGTGTTATCAGTCAAACGAAAGATTCGGGAAATTCACTTAGCTGCTTGATGATTAAAACGAATCCGCTGTAAGGAATAAGAAGAACACGCCCTCAGCTACAACCAATACAATCCTCAAATGAGGATCTATGGATGCCTCATAGGGAAACAAACAACCAAAGACTTCTATGTGTTTCGTCCCGATTGACGGGACTTTGTAAAAAATTCAGAGACTTTTGAAAAAGAAAGAACAGAGTAGCCAATTCTGGCTTTCTAAACTAGGGCAGCAATTGTTAGGAAAATGCAGTAAGTACCTCTTTACAATTTCCTAACTGCTTTAAAGCCACCACTACTTGACTGCAAGGAATGACGTGGAATACGGCTATACCGCCAAAACTTGCTTGTAGATTAAACCAAATTTTTTCTTCAGACACCTAAACTTCACCTCCTCCATGCACCGAAGGCAAAGAGAATGACCGGGGGTTGTGGGTAACGGAGTAATACTTAGCAGTTTAACTGTGGTGCTCTTTGCCTCCTCCTGCTGGCCAGCAGTGATATTCCCAACAGTAATTACTCAAGCCGTGGACTCACCATAGCTTAGGAAAGAAATATGTATTGTCTAAAGAATTTTAAAGAATTTCAAAAGTAAAGTTGCTGAAACTGTGGTCTTGCTAAGTATTTCGTTTATTAGGCTGTGCCATATAACGATAAGAGTTCAGAAACAAAAACGCCTGATGCGTTTTGCACATGCACTTCATCAGAGGCTACATTGATTAGATAGGCAGGTATAAGGCATTATATAAGGTTTATAAATACATGAGTAACCAATAGCAAACATTATTAGATCGACCAATAGCAATGCTTATAATTCAATCAACTAAAGATTCCATAGTAAAGCATATGTTGTCAAAATTAGTTACAACAATAAAAAAAGATTTATAGGTAATAAATTACACTTAAAAAAATAAAAGAATTAAAAATAAATTATATATGCTACACTATAGGACTTCTACTGATCACAGGTAAGTATTAAGAAGAATATATAAATAATGACAATAAAACAAATAATTATAAATAAAATCAAAACACTGTGATTCCTGATGATCTAATTAGAAGTATATAAATATTCAGTATATCGTAATTATATGAGACCAGTCATTCAATACTAAGTATAACTCATTGAGTTTAAATTCTTCAAATATAGGTTATGTAATATAAATGACTGGGATCATATAATACTATTACACAAATTGAATAAATTATAAAATGTTTGTGAATATTCATGAAAAGACTGTTAGGGGAGAAGAAGACTATGACATATGTGTATCAGTGTGTATATCACAGCTAAGAATAGGTGGGTCAATCAATGAAAAGATCTACATTAATTTGTCTATTTATTCCAATATCCCTGTGATAAAAATGTCACCACACCTAGTATGGAATTTAATAATCCAGAATAAGCATTGATATCGGTTGATCTAATAATGTTTTGCTTTCTTTGCTCAACTGAGCACTGTTTTGAAGTTTAAGAGCGAAGATACTCTGTCCTCCCCCCTTTACAGCTGCAACCTATCCACTACCACCATGTTGGTTAGGTACCAGGAAGCCCCTGGAGCCAGTGAATAGGGTACATGCCCACCCTGACGAAGCAGCTTACTACCTGAGCAAATGAATAACCGGATAGGCACCAGGAGGGCTTACTCACCCAATCAGAACCGAATATTGGTGCAAGTCCTTCACCATTACCTTACAGAGTGTTGGCAGAGGAGGAGTTTTTGGCCTGAATGGACAACCTACAGGAAGGGCGACAGAAGGGTTTACTCACCTGCCCGGACCCGAACACCAGCACAGTCCTTCAACGTCACCTTACTGAAGATTGGCAGCGGAGGTATGTAGAGATGACTACAACTTTGGAGGAATGTGACTAAAGGAACTTTCTGCTTGATTTAACACTTTTCCAAATATATACCATTGGACTTGATTGGGACTCTTAAACTCTAATCAAACGTGAGCTTTCTATGCAGTGACTTTCAAATAGATTCATCTACTTCACAATCACTTTGTTATTATTCATAGTATCATGATGTACTACTCAGCACTTTAATAGGTATTGTGGATGCATCTCTCCCAAGCTATTTTCTGCTGTTAGGTTGTTATAATGTAACATATAATCAATTAGGTGAAAAGCCTAGTCATAAAGACACAAACTTCTGCCAATATTGCTGCTCACATGTAACGTTAGACAATTATATTGTAATAATGTAGCTGTAATTCATAGTTTATTGAGCTAATTGTTGGTAGCTGTCATTATTAAAATAACTTTTTCTGATCACGCTGCCTTTGGTTACTGGTATTATCTACACAATGGCTTTTTATATTGTTTTAAATAATATGTTATTGACTTCCCAATTGCTATTGTTATGTATACAATTCCCCTTTCTCTTGTAAGGTGTATCCAGTCCACGGATTCATCCATTACTTGTGGGATATTCTCCTTCCCAACTGGAAGCTGCAAGAGGATCACCCACAGCAGAGCTGTCTATATAGCTCCTCCCCTAACTGCCACTCCCAGTCATTCTCTTGCAGCTCTCGACAAGAAAGGAAGTATCAAGAGATATGTGGTGTTTTAGTGTAGTTTATCTTCAATCAAAAGTTTGTTATTTTTAAATGGTACCGGCGTTGTACTGTTTTTACCTCAGGCAGAAATTAGAAGAAGAGTTCTGCCTGAGGTTTTTGATGATCTTAGCAGGTTGTAACTAAGGTCCACTGCTGTTCTCACACATAACTGAAGAGTATGGGAAAACTTCAGCTGGGGGAATGGCCTGCAGAATTAACTTCTCTGAGGTATGTTCAGTATATTTTTTTCTAGAGAGATGATAAGGTCTAGAAAATGCTGACAGTGCCTGATATATTTAAGGTAAGCCTGATTACAGTGATTTAACAAACGACTGGGATCATGCTTGCAGTAAAGGGTAATATTCATGTTACTTGCTCTTATTACTTAGTATGTAAAACGTTTGCATGATATATAAAAAACATTTTTTACTGAGGGTGATAAATCTTTATTTGGGGCCTAGTTTTCCACATGGCTGACTAGATTTCTCCTAGGAGTAGTTATTTATGGCCCTTTCACTTTGAGTGCATGGTGGGAGGGGCCTATTTCCGCGCTCTAATTGCGCAGTCGTTTTTACAATCTGAGACATCCAGCTTCCCTGAAGGAGTCCCCTGACATATAGGACCTCTGTAAAGGGTTTTTGTGCCTACAAAAGTCGTTTTATGGGCAGGGAAGAGCCACAGCAGAGCTGTGGCAGTTTGCTTGTGACTGTTTATAACGGTTTTACCGTTTTTCTGATTCGTTTTTTGAGCCTGAGGGGTTAATCATCCATTTGCAAGTGGGTGCAATGCTATTTTAGTCTATTATACACACTGTAAAAATTTTGTAGAGTTTACTGCTTTTTTTCACTGTTTTGCAGCTTATGTGATTGGTTTTTTTCCCTTAAAGGCACAGAACCGTTTTTTATATTCTGCTTTCTCTTGTTAGGTGTATCCAGTCCACGGGTTCATTCTTTACTTGTGGGATATTCTCCTTCCCTACAGGAAGTGGCAAAGAGAGCACACAGCAGAGCTGTCCATATAGCTCCCCCTCTAGCTCCATCCCCCAGTCATTCTCTTTGCCGGCTCTAAGCAATCGGACAACCCAGGGCAGCCTGGAAACCTTACCAAGGGTAAACAGGCCAAGAGGCCTGCAGCTGCCTCCAAGACAGCATGATGGGTTAGCCCCAGATCCGGGACCGGATCTAGTAGGGGGCAGACTCTCTCTCTTCGCTCAGGCCTGGGCAAGAGACATACACGATCCCTGGGCCTTAGAGATTGTATCCCAGGGATATCTTCTAGAATTCAAGGACTCCCCTCCAAGGGGAAGGTTCCATATTTTCCGTCTGTCTACAGACATGACAAAGAAAGAGGCGTTCTTACGCTGTGTAGAATACCTACATACAATGGGAGTGATCCACCCAGTTCCAATTGCGGAACAAGGGCTGGGGTTTTACTCAAACCTGTTTGTGGTTCCCAAAAAAGAAGGAACTTTCAGACCAATCCTGGATCTCAAAATTCTAAACAAATTCCTCAGAGTCCCATCATTCAAGATGGAGACTATTCGGACAATCTTACCAATGATCCAGGAGGGTCAATATATGACTACCGTGGATCTAAAGGATGCGTATCTACACATTCCTATCCACACAGATCATCACCAGTTTCTCACGTTCGCCTTTCTGGACAAGCATTATCAGTTTGTGGCTCTCCCTTTCGGGTTGGCCACTGCTCCCAGAATTTTCACAAAGAAGCTAGGGTCCCTC
Organism: Bombina bombina; assembly: GCF_027579735.1. Taxonomy (NCBI): domain Eukaryota; kingdom Metazoa; phylum Chordata; class Amphibia; order Anura; family Bombinatoridae; genus Bombina; species Bombina bombina. Next base: position 563,979,223 of record NC_069499.1, read on the forward strand.
CTGGCGGTGCTAAGACCGTGGGGCATAGCAGTGGCACCTTATCTAGATGACATCTTAATTCAGGCGTCGACTTTCCAAAGAGCCAAGTCTCACACGGAATTTGTAGTGGCCTTTCTGAGGTCTCACGGGTGGAAGGTGAACATCAAAAAGAGTTCTCTCTCCCCCCTCACAAGAGTTCCCTTCCTAGAAACCCTAATAGACTCGGTAGAAATGAAAATATTTCTGACGGAGGTCAGAAAGATAAAACTCTTAACTACTTGCCGAGCTCTTCATTCCATTCCTCAGCCATCTGTAGCTCAGTGCATGGAGACAATCGGACTAATGGTAGCGGCAATGGACATAGTCCCTTTTGCACGGATACACCTCAGACCACTGCAACTGTGCATGCTCGAACAGTGGAATGGGGATTATGCGGATTTGTCTCCTCAAATACAGTTGGACCAGGGGACCAGAGATTCTCTTCTCTGGTGGTTGTCTCAGGATCACCTGTCTCAGGGAATGTGTTTCCGCAGACCAGAGTGGATCATCGTAACGACCGACGCCAGTCTGTTGGGCTGGGGTGCAGTCTGGGACTCCCTGAAAGCTCAGGGCTTATGGTCTCGGGAAGAAGCTCTTCTCCCGATAAACATTCTGGAACTGAGGGCGATAGTCAACGCGCTTCAGGCATGGCCTCAGCTAGCTGCGGCCAAATTCATCAGATTTCAGTCGGACAACATCACGACTGTAGCTTACGTCAATCATCAAAGGGGAAAGAGGAGTTCCCTAGCAATGATGGAAGTAACCAAAATAATCAGGTGGGCGGAGGATCACTCTTGCCATCTCTCAGCAATTCACATCCCAGGAGTAGACAACTGGGAGGCGGATTTTCTAAGTCGTCAGACTTTTCACCCGGGGGAGTGGGAACTCCACCCGGAGGTATTTGCCCAGCTGACTCAGCTATGGGGCACTCCAGAATTGGATCTGATGGTGTCCCGTCAGAACACCAAACTTCCTATTTACGGATCCAAGTCCCGGGATCCCCAGGCGGTGCTGATAGATGCTCTAGCAGCGCCTTGGTCCTTCAATCTGGCCTATGTCTTTCCACCGTTTCCTCTCCTTCCGCGTCTGGTTGCCAGAATCAAGCAGAAGAGGGCTTCTGTGATTCTAATAGCGCCTGGCCACGCAGGACCTGGTATGCAGACCTAGTGGACATGTCACTTGTACCACCATGGACACTACCAATGAGGCAGGACCTTCTAATACAAGGTCCTTTCAAACATCCAAATCTAATTTCTCTGCGTCTGACTGCCTGGAGATTGAACGACTAATTCTATCAAAGCGTGGTTTCTCTGAGTCGGTTATTGATACCCTGATTCAGGCTAGGAAGCCTTTCACCAGGAAAATCTACCATAAGATTTGGCGAAAATATATTTTCTCTTGTAAGGTGTATCCAGTCCACGGATCATCCATTACTTGTGGGATATTCTCCTTCCCAACAGGAAGTTGCAAGAAGATCACCCACAGCAGAGCTGCTATATAGCTCCTCCCCTAACTGCCATATCCAGTCATTCTCTTGCAACTCTCGACAAGCATGGAGGTAGTAAGAGAGAAGTGGTGAAACATAGTTTTTTTTCTTCAATCAAAAGTTTGTTATTTTTAAATGGTACCGGAGTTGTACTATTTTGTCCCAGGCAGAAAATAGAAGAAGAATCTGCCTGTGATCTCTATGATCTCAGCAGGTTGTAACTAAGATCCATTGCTGTTCTCACACATAACTGAAGATAGAGGTAACTTCAGCTGGGGAATGGCGTGCAGGGTATCCTGCTATGAGGTATGTGCAGTTACATTTTTTTCTAGAGATGTAAATGCTAGAAAATGCTGCTGATACCAGATTTATGTAAGGTAAGCCTGAATACAGTGATTTAATAGCGACTGGTATCATGCTTACTTTCAGAGGTAATACTCTTATAGATTTGCAATATAAAACGTTTGCTGGAAGTGTTTAAGCGTTTTTATATATGCTTTGGTGATAAAACTTTATTGGGGCCTAGTTTTTTTTCCACATGGCTGGCTTAAATTTGCCTAGAAACAGTTTCCTGAGGCTTTCCACTGTTTTATCATGAGTGGGAGGGGCCTAATTTAGCGCTTTATTGCGCAGTAACCTTTACAGACTGAGACATTCAGCTTCCTCCAGGAGTCCCCTGAATGCTATAGGACCTCTCTAAAGGGCTCTTAGGCTTTCCAAAGTCGTTTGTTTGGGAAGGTAGGGCCACAGCAGAGCTGTGGCAGTTTGTTGTGACTGTTAAAAAACATCTATATCGTTTTTTTATGTTTTTTTAACTAAGGGGTTAATCATCCATTTGCAAGTGGGTGCAATACTCTGTTAGCTTATTATACACACTGTAAAAATTTTGTTTGATTTACTGCTTTTTTTCACTGTTTTTCAAATTCTGACAAAATTTGTTTCTCTTACAGGCACAGTACCGTTTTTATTTTTTGCTTGTTAACTTGATTTAAAGTGTTTTCCAAGCTTGCTGGTCTCATTGCTAGTCTGTTTAAACATGTCTGACATAGAGGAAACTCCTTGTTCATTATGTTTAGAAGCCATGTTGGAACCCCCTCTTTGAATGTGTACCAAATGTACTGATTTCACTTTAAGTAATAAATATCATATTCTGTCTTTAAAAAATTTATCACCAGAGGAATCTGATGAGGGGGAAGTTATGCTGACTAACTCACCCCACGTAAATTCACCACAAAATAAGATACATAGAGCGCTAGCGTACATAAAACATAACCTTTATTTTGGTTATTTAAAACAGGACATATAGTCAATCAAATGGATAGAGATGGGATACCTCTGGCTGGCATAGTATGCTATGATTACGGCTTTGCCGAAACGCGTAAGCCTGCCAGCCAGAGGTATCCCATCTCTATCCATTTGATTGACTATATGTCCTGTTTTAAATAACCAAAATAAAGGTTATGTTTTATGTACGCTAGCGCTCTATGTATCTTATTTTGTGGTGAATTTCCTTGCCCTGAGAGCGCTAGTGTCCCTGCATTGCATGCTGCAAATTATCCCCAGAGCATACAATAACACTACTACGCTGAACGCTGAACACAGAACGCTGAAAAACCAGTGGAGCCCCAGTATTGGTCCGTACAAGAGGCGCAACGAAAGGCAGCCTGAGGATTGGAGGATTCCGAGTGGAAGCGTTTGATTGATGGCGTATGTGGTACCTGTCTAAGCTGTCTAAGCTATCCGGTTGGAGGATCATCTGCTGTAATTTGGACACGCCCCCTAGTGGGCGGGGAAACACAGTGCCTCTGGAAAAGTGCCGGGTAGCGGTGGACGAGATACGGAGATACAGATCAAAGTGGAGGTGCATATATTACCGGCTCTACTTATAAGGATCCTGCTGAAAGGTAGAAGTTCCCCGGGTGGAAGTCAGCAGAGGTGAGACTGTATCTTTTGATTATCTCCACTGCATACAGATTTAGATTCTTATGTACACTTGCTCTGGGTACACCGTAACGCTAATTGCTGCGGTATATGAATGAAAAAAGTTTCTTTGCATCATCTACCTTGTTTATGTAACTGACCTGCTCATTTTGCTTTTGGTATTGTGTAACTCACCCCACGTGTCAGACCCTTTGACTCCCGCTCAAGGGACTCACGCTCAAATGGTGCCAAGTACATCTAGGGCGCCCATAGCGTTTACTTTACAAGACATGGCGGCGGTCATGGATAATATACTGTCAGCTGTATTATCCAGACTACCTGGGTTTAGAGGATAGCGAGACAGCTCTGGAGTTAGAAGAAATACAGAGCATACTGACGCTTTAATAGCTATGTCTGATACTCCCTCACAATATGCAGAAGCTGAGGAAGGAGAGCTTCTTTCTGTGGGTGATGTTTCTGACTCAGGGAAGAGGATTCAACCTGATTCTGATATGTCTACATTTAAATTTAAGCTTGAACACCTCCGCGTATTGCTCAGGGAGGTTTTAGCTGCTCTGAATGACTGTGATACAATTGCAGTGCCAGAGAAATTGTGTAGATTGGATAAATACTATGCAGTGCCGGTGTGCACTGATGTTTTTCCAATACCTAAAAGGTTTACTGAAATTATTACTAAGGAATGGGATAGACCAGGTGTGCCGTTCTCTCCCCCTCCTATTTTTAAGAAAATGTTTCCAATAGATGCCACCACACGGGACTTATGGCAGACAGTCCCTAAGGTGGAGGGAGCAGTTTCTACCCTAGCTAAGCGTACTACTATCCCTGTTGAGGACAGTTGTGCTTTCTCAGATCCAATGGATAAAAAAGTTAGAGGGTCACCTTAAGAAAATGTTTATTCAACAAGGTTTTATTCTACAGCCCCTTGCATGCATTGCCCCAGTCACTGCTGCTGTGGCTTTCTGGTTTGAGTCTCTGGAAGAGGCTTTACAGGTAGAGACCCCATTGGATGACATACTTGACAAGCTTAGAGCACTTAAGCTAGCCAATTCTTTTGTTTCTGATGCCATTGTTCATTTGACTAAACTAACGGCTAAGAATTCTGGTTTTGCTATTCAGGCGCGCAGGGCGCTATGGCTTAAATCATGGTCAGCTGACGTTACTTCAAAGTCTAAGCTACTTAACATTCCCTTCAAGGGGCAAACCCTGTTCGGGCCTGGTTTGAAGGAGATCATTTCTCATATCACTGGAGGAAAAGGTCATGCCCTTCCTCAGGATGGGTCCAAATCAAGGGCCAAACAGACTAATTTTCGTGCCTTTCAAAACTTCAAGGCGAGTGTGGCATCAACTTCCTCTAATGCAAAACAAGAGGGAACTTTTGCTCAGTCCAAGTCGGTCTGGAGACCTAACCAGACCTGGAACAAAGGTAAGCAGGCCAAAAAGCCTGCTGCTGCCTCTAATACAGCATGAAGGATCGGCCCCCTATCCGGTAACGGATCTAGTAGGGGGCAGACTTTCGCTCTTCGCCCAGGCTTGGGCTAGAGATGTCCAGGATCCCTGGGCGTTGGAAATTATATCCCAGGGATATCTTCTGGACTTCAAAGCTTCCCCTCCAAAAGGGAGATTTCACCTTTCACAATTATCTGCAAACCAGATAAAGAGAGAGGCATTCTTACACTGTGTTCAAGACCTCCTAGTTATGGGAGTGATCCATCCAGTTCCAAAGGAGGAACAGGGACAGGGACTTTACTCAAATCCATTTGTGGTTCCCAAAAAAGAGGGAACCTTCAGACCAATTTTAGATCTCAAGATCTTAAACAAATTCCTCAGAGTTCCATCATTCAAGATGGAGACTATTCGTACCATCCTACCTATGATCCAGTGGATTTAAAGGATGCTTATCTTCACATTCCGATACACAAAGATCATCATCGTTTTCTCAGGTTTGCCTTCCTAGACAGGCATTACCAGTTTGTAGCTCTTCCCTTTGGATTAGCTACAGCCCCAAGAATCTTTACGAAGGTTCTGGGGTCACTTCTGGCAATCCTAAGACCGCGGGGCATAGCAGTGGCCCCTTATTTAGACGACATCCTGATCCAGGCGTCAAATTTCCAAATTGCCAAGTATCATACGGACATAGTTCTGGCATTTCTGAGGTCGCATGGGTGGAAGGTGAACGAAGAAAAGAGTTCTCTATCCCCTCTCACAAGAGTCTCCTTTCTGGGAACTCTAATAGATTCTGTAGAAATGAGGATTTACCTGACAGAGTCCAGGTTATCAAAACTTCTAAATTCCTGCCGTGTTCTTTATTCCACTTCTTGCCCTTCAGTGGCTCAGTGTATGGAAGTAATCAGCTTAATGGTAGCGGCAATGGACATAGTGCCGTTTGCACGCCTACATCTCAGACCGCTGCAACTCTGCATGCTCAGTCAGTGGAATGGGGATTACACAGATTTGTCCCCTCTACTAAATCTGGATCAAGAGACCAGATTCTCTTCTCTGGTGGCTATCTCGGGTCCATCTGTCCAAAGGTATGACCTTTCGCAGGCCAGATTGGACAATTGTAACGACAGATGCCAGCCTTCTAGGCTGGGGGGCAGTCTGGAACTCCCTGAAGGCTCAGGGATCGTGGACTCAGGAGGAGACACTCCTTTCAATAAACATTCTGGAACTGAGAGCGATATTCAATGCTCTTCAGGCTTGGCCTCAGCTATCGACAATGAGGTTCATCAGATTTCAGTCGGACAACATCACGACTGTGGCTTACATTAACCATCAAGGAGGAACAAGGCGTTCCCTAGCGATGTTAGAAGTCTCAAAGATAATTCGCTGGGCAGAGATTCACTCTTGCCACCTATAAGCTATCCATATCCCAGGTGTAGAGAACTGGGAGGCGGATTTTCTAAGTCGTCAGACTTTTCATCCGGGGGAGTGGGAACTCCGTCCGGAGGTGTTTGCACAATTGATTCATCGTTGGGGCAAACCAGAACTGGATCTGATGGCGTCTCGCCAGAATGCCAAACTTCCTTGTTACGGATCCAGGTCCACGGATCCCAAGTCAATGCTGATAGATGCTCTAGCAGCACCTTGGTCTTTCAACCTGGCTTATGTGTTTCCACCGTTTCCTCTGCTCCCTCGTCTGATTGCCAAAATCAAGCAGGAGAGAGCATCGGTGACCACGCAGGACTTGGTATGCAGATCTGGTGGACATGTCATCCTTTCCACCATGGACTCTGCCGCTGAGACAGGACTTTCTTCTTCAAGGTCCTTTCAACCATCCAAATCTAATTTCTCTGAGACTGACTGCCTGGAGATTGAACGCTTGATTTTATTAAAGCGTGGCTTCTCCGAGTCAGTCATTGATACCTTAATTCAGGCACGAAAGCCTGTCACCAGGAAAATCTATCATAAGATATGGCGTAAATATCTTTATTGGTGTGAATCCAAGGGTTACTCATGGAGTAAGGTCAGGATTCCCAAGATACTATCTTTTCTCCAAGAAGGATTGGAAAAAGGATTGTCAGCTCTGTTGCTCCACCATGGAGCTTAAATTTGGTTCTTAAAGTTCTTTTTTTGGTAGCTATTTCCTCGGCTCGTAGAGTTTCCGAGTTATCTGCCTTACAATGTGATTCTCCTTATCTGATCTTCCATGCAGATAAGGTAGTTCTGCGTACCAAACCTGGGTTTTTACCTAAGGTGGTATCTAATAAGAATATCAATCAGGAGATTGTTGTTCCATCATTGTGTCCTAATCCTTCTTCAAAGAAGGAATGTCTATTACACAATCTTGACGTGGTTTGTGCTTTAAAGTTTTACTTACAAGCTACTAAAAATTTTCGTCAAACATCTGCTTTGTTTGTTGTCTACTCTGGACAGAGGAGAGGCCAAAAGGCTTCGGCAACCTCTCTTTCATTTTGGCTAAGAAGCATAATCCGCTTAGCTTATGAGACTGCTGGCCAGCAGCCTCCTGAAAGGATTACAGCTCATTCTACTAGAGCTGTGGCTTCCACATGGGCCTTTAAAAATGAGGTTTCTGTTGAACAGATTTGCAGGCGGCGACTTGGTCTTCGCTTCATACCTTTTAAAAATTCTATAAATTTGATACTTACATACTACGTGGACTGGATACACCTTACAAGAGAAAACATAATTTATGCTTACCTGATACATTTATTTCTCTTGTGGTGTATCCAGTCCACGGCCCGCCCTGTCATTTTAAGGCAGGTATTTTTTAACTGTAAACTACAGTCACCACTGCACCCTATGGTTTCTCCTTTCTCTGCTTGTCTTCGGTCGAATGACTGGATATGGCAGTTAGGGGAGGAGCTATATAGCAGCTCTGCTGTGGGTGATCCTCTTGCAACTTTCTGTTGAGAAGGAATATATCCCACAAGTAATGGATGATCCGTGGACTGGATACACCACAAGAGAAATAAATTTATCAGGTAAGCATAAATTATGTTTTTTGGTGCAAATCCAAGGGTTACTCATGGAGTAAGGTTAGGATTCCCAGGATTTTATCCTTTCTCCAAGATGGATTGGAGAAAGGATTATCAGCTAGTTCCTTAAAGGGACAGATATCTGCTTTGTCTATTCTTTTTCACAAACGTCTGGCAGAGGTACCAGACGTTCAAACATTTAGTCAGGCTTTAGTCAGAATCAAGCCTGTTTATAGACCTGTGGCTCCGCCATGGAGTCTGAATTTAGTTCTTTCAGTTTTGCAAGGGGTTCCGTTTGAACCTTTACATTCCATAGATATTAAGCTTTTATATTGGAAAGTTTTGCTTTTGGTAGCTATCTCTTCTGCTCGAAGAGTTTCAGAGTTATCTGCTTTACAGTGTGATTCACCTTACCTGGTGTTCCATGCAGATAAGGTAGTTTTACGTACCAAACCCGGTTTTCTCCCTAAGGTTGTGTCTAATAAGAATATTAACCAGGAAATTGCTGTTCCTTCTCTGTGTCCTAATCCTCGAAGAAGGAACGTCTGTTACACAATCTTGATGTGGTTCGTGCTTTAAAGTTCTATTTACAAGCAACTAAGGATTTTAAACAAACAACTTCTTTGTTTGTTGTCTATTCTGGTAAGAGGAGAGGTCAGAAGGCGACCGCTACCTCTCTTTCCTTTTGGCTGAAAAGCATCATCCGTTTGGCCTATGAGACTGCTGGCCAGCAGCCTCCTGAAACAATTACTGCTCATTCTACCAGAGCAGTGGCTTCCACATGGGCTTTTAAAAATGAGGCTTCTGTTGAACAGATTTGTAAGGCAGCGACTTGATCTTCGCTGCATACTTTTTCCAAATTTTCAAAATTCAATACTTTTGCTTCTTCGGAGGCTATTTTTGGGAGAAAGATTTTGCAAGCAGTGGTGCCTTCCGTTTAAGGTACCTGTCTTGTTCCCTCCCTTCATCCGTGTCCTAAAGCTTTGGTACTGGTATCCCACAAGTAAAGGATGAAGCCGTGGACTGGATACACCTTACAAGAGAAAACAGAATTTATGCTTACCTGATAAATTACTTTCTCTTGTGGTGTATCCAGTCCACGGCCCACCCTGGCTATTAAGTCAGGTAGATTTTTTTGTTTAAACTACAGTCACCACTGCACCCTATGGTTTCTCCTTTTTCTTCCTAACCTTCGGTCGAATGACTGGGGGGTGGAGCTAGAGGGGGAGCTATATGGACAGCTCTGCTGTGTGCTCTCTTTGCCACTTCCTGTAGGGAAGGAGAATATCCCACAAGTAAAGGATGAACCCGTGGACTGGATACACCACAAGAGAAAGTAATTTATCAGGTAAGCATAAATTCTGTTTTTTCACATTTATTAAAGTGTTTTCCAAGCTTGCTGGTCTCATTACTAGTCTGTTAAACATGTCTGACATAGAGGAAACTCCTTGTTCATTATGTTTAGAAGCCATTGTGGAACCCCCTCTTAGAATGTGTACCAAATGCAGTGATCTTACTATAAATTTTAACGAACATATTCTGGCTTTAAAAGATTTATCACCAGAGGAAATTGACAAGGGGGAAGTTATGCCGACTAACTCTCCCCACGTGTCAGAACCTATAACTCCCGCTCAAGGGACGCCAAGTACATCTAGTGCGCCCATTGCGTATACTTTACAAGACATGGCGACAGTTATGAATCATACCCTTACAGAGGTATTGTCCAAACTGCCAGGGTAACAAGGAAAGTGAGACAGCTCTGGGGCTAGAACAAATACAGAGCTCTCTGACGCTTTAGTAGCTATGTCTGATATACCCTCACAATGTGCAGAAGCCGAAGCAGGAGAGCTTCTCTCTGTGGGTGATTTTTCTAATTCAGGGAAGACACTTCAACCTGATTCTGATATGTCTACATTTAAATTTAAACTTGAACACATCCGCGTGTTGCTCAGGGAGGTTTTAGCAACTCTGGATGACTGTGACGCTATTGTAGTCCCAGAGAAATTGTGTAAGTTGGATAAATACTATGCAGTGCCTGTTTACACTGATGTTTTTCCAATCCCTAAGAGGTTTTCAGAAATTATTACTAAGGAATGGGATAGACCAGGTGTACCGTTCTCTCCCCCTCCTGTTTTTAAAAAGATGTTTCCTATAGATGCCGCTACACGGACTTGTGGCAGACGGTCCCTAAGGTGGAGGGAGCAGTCTCTACCCTAGCGAAACGTACAACTATCCCGGTCGAGGACAGTTGTGCTTTTCTAGATCCAATGGACAAAAAATTAAAGGGTTACCTTAAGAAAATTTTTATTCAACAAGGTTTTATTCTCCAGCCTCTTGCATGCATTGCCCCAGTCACTGCTGCTGCAGCTTTCTGGTTTGAGTCTCTAGAAGCGGCCCTACAGGTAGAAACCCCGTTGGATGATATCCTTGACAAGCTTAAAGCTCTTAAGCTAGCCAATTCATTTGTTTCTGATGCCGTTGTTCATTTAACCAAGCTAACGGCTAAGAACTCAGGTTTTGCTATTCAGGCGCGTAGGGCGCTATGGCTTAAATCCTGGTCAGCTGACGTTACTTCAAAGTCTAAGCTTCTTAACATTCCCTTCAAGGGGCAGACCCTATTCGGGCCTGGACTGAAGGAGATCATTTCTGATATTACTGGAGGAAAATGTCACTCCTTTCCTCAGGATAGGTCCAACAAATTAAGGACCAAACCGACTAATTTTCGTTCCTTTCTAAACTTCAAGAGTGGCGCAGCTTCAACTTCCTCTAATACAAAACAAGAGGGAAATTTTGCCCAGTCCAAGCCGGTCTGGAGACCTAACCAGGCTTGGAACAAAGGTAAGCAGGCCAAAAAACCTGCTGCTGCCTCTAAGACAGCATGAAAGATCAGCCCCCAATCCGGAAACGGATCTAGTAGGGGGCAGACTTTCTCTCTTCGCCCAAGCTTGGGCAAGAGATGTCCAGGATCCCTGGGCGTTGGAAATTGTATCCCAGGGATATCTTCTGGACGTCTCTCACAATTATCTGCAAACCAAATAAAGAGAGAGGCATTCTTACATTGTGTTCAAGACCTCCTAGTTATGGGAGTGATCCACCCAGTTCCAAAGGAGGAACAGGGGCAAGGCTTCTATTCAAATCTGTTTGTAGTTCCCAAGAAAGAGGGAACCTTCAGACCAATCTTAGAGCTCAAGATCCTAAACAAATTTCTCAGGGTTCCATCCTTCAAGATGGAGACTATTCGAACCATCCTACCTATGATCCAGGAGGGTCAATATATGACTACCGTGGACTTAAAGGATGCTTATCTTCACATTCCGATACACAGAGATCATCATCGGTTTCTCAGGTTCGCCTTCCTAGACAGGCATTACCAGTTTGTGGCTCTTCCCTTTGGGTTAGCTACGGCACCAAGAATCTTTACGAAGGTTCTAGAGTCACTCCTAGCGGTCCTAAGGCCGCGGGGTATAGCAGTAGCCCCTTACCTAGACGACATTCTGATACAGGCGTTGAATTTTCAAATCGCCAGGTCCTATACAGACATTGTTCTTACATTCCGGAGGTCTCATGGGTGGTAAGTGAACGAAGAAAAGAGTTCTCTATCCCCTCTCATAAGAGTTTCCTTCCTAGGAACTCTGATAGATTCTGTAGAAATGAAGATTTACCTGACAGAGGCCAGGTTGTCAAAACTTCTAAATTCCTGCCGTGTTCTTTATTCTACTTCTCACCCTTCAGTGGCTCAGTGTATGGAAGTAATCGTCTTAATGGTAGTGGCAATGGACATAGTGCCGTTTGCCCACCTACATCTCAGACTGCTGCAACTTTGCATGCTCAGTCAGTGGAATGGGGATTACACAGATTTGTTCCCTCTACTAAATCTGGATCAAGAGACCAGGGATTCTCTTCTCTGGTGGCTATCTCGGGTCCATCTGTCCAAGGGAATGAGTTTCTGCAGGCCAGAATGGACTATAATAACGACAGATGCCAGCCTTCTGGGCTGGGGTGCAGTCTGGAACTCCCTGAAGGCTCAGGGCTCGTGGACGCAGGAGGAGGCACTCCTTCCGATAAACATTCTGGAACTAAGAGCGATATTCAATGCTCTTCAGGCTTGGCCTCAGCTTGCTGCGGTCAGGTTCATCAGATTTCAGTCGGACAATATCACGACTGTAGCCTACATCAACCATCAAGGGGGAAGAAGGAGTTCCCTAGCAATGTTGGAGGTTTCAAAAATAATTCTATGGGCAGAGTTTCACTCTTGCCATCTATCAGCTATCCATATCCCAGGAGTAGAGAACTGGGAGGCGGATTTTCTAAGTCGACAGACTTTTCATCCGGGGGAGTGGGAACTCCATCCGGAGGTATTTGCACAGTTGATTCAACTTTGGGGCAAACCAGAACTGGATCTCATGGCATCTCGTCAGAACACCAAGCTTCCTTGTTACGGATCCAGGTCCAGGGATCCCAAGGCTGCGCTGATAGATGCTCTAGCAGCGCCTTGGTCCTTCAACCTGGCTTATGTGTTTCCACCGTTTCATCTGCTCCCTCGTCTGATTGCCAAGATCAAGCAGGAGAGAGCTTCGGTGATTTTGATAGCACCTGCGTGGCCACGCAGGACTTGGTATGCAGATCTGGTGGACATGTCATCCCTTCCACCATGGACTCTGCCGCTGAGGCAGAACCTTCTACTTCAGGGTCCTTTCAACCATCCAAATCTAATTTCTCTGCGTCTGACTGCTTGGAGATTGAACGCTTGATTTTATCAAAACGTGGTTTCTCCGAGTTGGTCATTGATACCTTAATTCAGGCTCGAAAGCCTGTCACCAGGAAAATCTATCATAAGATATGGTGTAAATATCTTCATTGGTGTGAATCCAAGAGTTACTCATGGAGTAAAGTCAGGATTCCTAGGATATTATCTTTTCTCCAAGAAGGATTGAAGAAGGGATTGTCAGCTAGCTCCTTAAAGGGACAGATTTCTGCTCTGTCTATTCTTTTGCACAAGTGTCTGGCGGATGTTCCAGACGTTCAGGCGTTTTGTCAGGCTTTAGTTAGAATCAAGCCTGTGTTTAAACCTGTTGCTCCGCCATGGAGTTTAAATTTAGTTCTTAAAGTTCTTCAAAGGGTTCCGTTTGAACCTCTGCATTCCATAGATATCAAGCTTTTATCTTGGAAAGTTCTGTTTTTGGTAGCTATCTCTTCGGCTCGGAGAGTTTCAGAGTTATCTGCCTTACAGTGTGATTCCCCTTATCTGATCTTCCATGCAGATAAGGTAGTTTTGCGTACCAAACCTGGGTTTCTTCCTAAGGTGGTATCTAATAAGAATATCAATCAGGAGATTGTTGTTCCGTCACTGTGTCCTAATCCTTCTTCAAAGAAGGAACGTCTATTACACAATCTTGACGTGGTTCATGCTTTAAAGTTTTATTTACAAGCTACTAAGGATTTTCGTCAAACATCTGCATTGTTTGTTGTCTACTCTGGACAGAGGAGAGGCCAAAAGGCTTCAGCAACTTCTCTTTCTTTTTGGTTAAGAAGTATAATCCGCTTAGCTTATGAGACTGCTGGCCAGAAAGAATTACAGCTCATTCCACTAGAGCGGTAGCTTCCACATGGGCTTTTAAGAATGAGGCTTCTGTTGAACAGATTTGTAAGGCGGCGACTTGGTCTTCGCTTCATACTTTTTCTAAATTCTACAAATTTGATACTTTTGCTTCTTCGGAGGCTATTTTTGGGAGAAAGGTCTTACAGGCAGTGGTGCCTTCCGTTTAAGCGCCTGCCTTGTCCCTCCCTTCATCCGTGTCCTATAGCTTTGGTATTGGTATCCCACAAGTAATGGATGAATCCGTGGACTGGATACACCTTACAAGAGAAAACAAAATTTATGCTTACCTGATAAATTTATTTCTCTTGTGGTGTATCCAGTCCACAGCCCACCCTGTCATTTTAAGGCAGGTGTTTTTTATTTTTAAACAACTTTATTTTTTTTACAGTCACCACTGCACCTTATAGTTTCTCCTTTCTCTTGCTTGTCTTCGGTCGAATGACTGGGAGTGGCAGTTAGGGGAGGAGCTATATAGACAGCTCTGCTGTGGGTGATCCTCTTGCAGCTTCCTGTTGGGAAGGAGAATATCCCACAAGTAATGGATGAATCCGTGGACTGGATACACCACAAGAGAAATAAATTTATCAGGTAAGCATAAATTTTGTTTTTTTAATATGATTGTCAAATAAGTTATTCACTCATGTCGCCGTTATGAGTTTACTACTCTCTGCTAATTAAGGGCTAGATTACAAGAGGAGCTCTAAATTATTGCGTGCCCGCAAACTGTAACCAGCCATTACAAGTGGTTAGAGCTTAGAAAACTAACAAGAGATCAGATCTCTGGTTAATTTCTTTCCAATGTCATGGAGAGTCTACAAATCCATTCTAATTACTAGTGGGAATTCAACTCCTGGCCACCAGGAGGAGGCAAAGAACACCCCAGCAAAGCTGTAAGTATCACTTCCACTTCCCATAAACCCCCAGTTATTCTTTGCCTTGTACATCCTTTAATGAGTATTTTGCCTGCAAGCAAGGATTGGGGCTATGCTGTGTCCATGCAATCCTCTTTAGTAAGAGTTATGGTGTCTTTTAGCAGCTGGAAGATGTTGAGGTATTCCTTGCATCACGTCCAACATGTATGCTACCTCTATATAGAAAACCAGGGTTGGTTACTCTGCTTTTCTTTGTCTACAGGTCCCTGTCAGAGGTCGGCTGAGTCTGTCATACCTGTGTTTCTGTACCTGCCCAGCAGCGGACCCACAGGTAAGTGATTTTTCCTTCTAGGATAGAAGGATCCAGCACTTATGAGGTTAACCCTTCAGGTGGATAATTTTAGAGACTGCATATCACTTTAATTTGGATATAGAATTATGGGCAGTTTATCTGCAGTCCAGATAAAGAGAGAGGCTTTCTTAAAATGTGTCAATGATCTTGCTTTTCTAGGAGTGATTGTCCCAGTTCCTCTGGCAGAACAGGGTCAAGGATTCTATTCTAACCTATTTGTGGTTCCCAAAAAGTCTCAACAGATTTCTCAGAGTTCCGTCCTTCAAAATGGAGACTATCCGGTCTATTCTTCCTTCAGTTCAGGAGGGTCAATGCATGACTACCATCGACCTGAAAGACATGTATCTTCATGTTCCCATTCACAAGGAACATTTCCAGTACCTGGGGTGCCTTTTTGGACAAACACTTCCAATTTGTAGACCTACCTTTTGGCCTAGCCATTGCCCCTCAAATCTTTACGAAGGTTCTAGGTGCTCTTTTAACAGTGGCCAGATCTCAGGGAATTGCGGTGGCACCATACCGGGACGATATCTTGGTTCAGTGTTTTTGGAGACAATCATAGATTTGATCTCCATGAAGATTTTCTTAACGGAGGTCAGAAAATCCAAGCTTCTTGCTGCCTGTATTTCTCTTCAGTCCTCTGTCCGTCCTTCAGTGGCAAGGTGTATGGAAGTAATCGGTCTAATGGTGGCTTCCATGGACATTATTCCTTTTGCTCATTTCCATCTGAGACCTGATTTCTTCCTAAGGTGGTTTCAGACCACAATATCAATCAGGAAATTGACGTTCCCTCGTTCTGTCCTAATCCTTCTTCTCATAAGGAACGTCTGTTACAGCAGACTACTAGGGATTTTCAGCAATCTACTGTCCTTTTTGTTGTGATTTCTGGTAAACGTAAGGGCCAGAAGGCCACTTCTACTACTCTTTCTTTCTGGTTGAGAAGTTTTATTTGGTTGGCTTATGAGACAGCTCGACAACAGCCTCCTGAGAGGTTTACGGCTCATTCCACTAGGGCTGTCTCTTCTTCCTGGGCCTTTAAAAATGAGGCTTCTGTGGAACAAATCTGCAAGGCGGCCACTTGGTCCTCGTTGCATACTTTTTCCAAATTCTACAATGGTTTTGCCTCAGCTGAGGCTTCTTTTGGGAGGAAAGTCCTTCAAGCGGTGGTGGTTTAGATCCGCTTGTTCTCCCTTCCATTCTGTGTTCTCTAGCTTTGGTATTGGTTCCCACTTGTAATTAGAATAGATTTGTGGACTCTCTATGCCATTGGAAAGAAAGCAAAATGTATGCTTACCTGATTAATATTTTCTTTCCTGGCATTAGGAGTCTCCGTCCCGTTGTGTCTCTTCTCTTTCTGTATTCCCTCAGCTGAATGACTGGGGGTTTATGGGTAGTGATACTTACAGGTTTGCTGGGGTGTTATTTGCCTCCTCCTGGTGGCCAGAAGTTGAATTCCCACTAGTAATTAGAATTGAGGTTAATAGATTTATTTAGTGTTGGCAATGTGGGGGGATGGCGGTTTAGTGGTTAATAGGTTTATTTAGTGTTGGCGATTTGGGGGCACAGTGGTTTAGGGGTTAATAGGTTTATTTAGTGTTTTATTTAGTGTTGGCAATGTGGTGAGGGGGGGCCCAGTGGTTTAGATTAGAATAATGAAAAATTCTGAGGGGCTTATTTAACAAACGTCTGTCGGACTTAATCCGACAGTGCGGCTCAGGTCCGACAGACCTCGCTGAATGTGGAGAGCAATACGCTCTCCATATTCAGCATTGCACCAGCAGCTCTTGTGAGCTGCTGGTGCAACGCCGCCACCTGCAGATTCGCGGCCGCCAGCAGGGGGATGTTGATCGTACTCGATCGGGTTAAATTGCGGTGATGTCTGTCCGCCTGCTCAGAGCAGGCAGACAAGTTATGGAGCAGCGGTCTTTAGACCGCTGCTTCATAACTGGTGTTCCTGGTGTTAAAAATAAATGTTTAAATGTATTACATTGTTTTAATATTGCACTATTGCTTGCATATGTGTTTAAACCCTACAAAGGAAGGGGTTAAACACAGTATGATAGTCAGCTCCAGAGCAGCAATGCACTACAGGTAGCTAGATGGTGATTGGTGATAACACACCTATGCCTCTTGTCAGCAGTGCATTGTTGCTCTGGATCTGTCGTTAATTACTTGTTTAATCCCATTGCAGGACTTAAACATTCACCAGATCACTCATGAAAACCCTCAATGACACTTTAGGGGCTGCCTTCATGGAATTCTGTGAAAAAGGGCTGTCCTTTTGAGATTGCACACATAGAAAGTAAGGAATAAAGTTGTGACTGATGGAAAGAAGATATTATACTTTTTGGTCCGAGTAACTCTTTGGTTACTATAGAATGGTTTGGAACACTGCTGCAAGGTGGTGTGCCTTCCAATGCATTATGAGACATTTGAAGCTGAGAAGATATCTCCTTACATACAGGAATTCATCTTGAAGTTACCTTCTATAGTAATTTCATCAATTAAAACAATTTAGCCAGTTCCAGTAGTATTAGCGTATCAACTAACCTAGCACTCTGGGTATACCCTTGGATGTGTACCACCTTCTTCACTCTGCAGACTGCCCCTTTATTTGTTCTTTTGACAGACTTGCAGTTTAGCCAATCAGTGATGGCTCCCAGGTAACTTCACGTGCACAAGCACAGTGTTATCTATATGAAAAACACGAACTAACACCCTCTAGTGGTGAAAAACCTGTTAAAATGCATTCTTAAGAGGCGGCCTTCAAGGTCTAAGAAATTAGCATATGAACCTCCTAAGTTAAGCTTTCAACTAAGTATACCAAGAGAACAAAGAAAAATTGGTGATAAAAGTAAATTGGAAAATTGTTTAAAATTACATGCCCTATCTGAATCATGAAAGATTTTTTTGGACTAGACTGTCCCTTTAAAAAGAGATATCACTTCCATTGAGGAACGCACAGATACCATGGGAAAAAAAAGATCTGACTATCATGCGCACAATACGTTAAACCCTCATGAATGGACTTCTAGGCAATGGTATACCAGTATACTTCAAAGATGGTAAAATTTGTACAGACTTATACGTTAAACCGACTGATAGAAATAGCTTGTTACACTTTCAGAGTTTCCATCCAAAGAACGTTATGAGGTCATTGCTTAGAAGTCAGTTCATGAGGGTTTAACATTTTGTCTCAGAAAAAGAGAGATTAGGGGAAAGGTTTAATAATATGGCAAAGAAATTTAAGGATAGAGGTTACCCTCCAGGGTTGGTTCAGAAGGAATTGACCAATGTAGAGTCTTCAGTTAACTCATCCTTAAGAAAACAAGATAAACACATTTGTAATGGTTATGGACCATAATAACTATAGTGGTGAGATAATGAAGATTGTTATGAAACATTGGTTTTTATTACAAAACTGTCTTCCAGATATTGCAGAATTTAGGTTACCTCCAATGCCTGCATATAGGAGAAGAAGAAATCTAAAAGATAAACTTGTACATACGGATTTAGGCAGTGCAAGAGGAGTCACTCAAAGTTTTTTAACAAGTAAAAAATCAGAGCTGCAATCCATGTTTAGGCTGTGGAAACTGTAATTCAATGATAAAGGGGTCTACATTTACCCATCCACTTATGGGAAAGAAATTCTCTATTACAGGGTATTTTACCTGTAACACTAAATATGCTATATACCTGATAAAATTCCTATGTGGGAGGGTCTATATTGGGGAGACCACCCATAGAGTACATGATAGGATTATTCAACATAAGTGCAATATCAGATGTCAAGAAATAAAGTGTTAACTTGTAATATATCACAAATAAATGTATAAAACAACAAGGAAAAAGTGTGATAAAGCACTGGTAAAGATATGTGTTCTTCAGGAATCCAGAAGTTAAAATCCTTGGAAGAAAAGGAAATAACAACAAATAGTGAAGTCCTGTATAAACAAATTTAAAAAAGAGGTGGATTGTATCTACTCACACTCTTAGGAGCTATAACTTAGCTCTCAGTAAACGGCTCATGTGTCAAAGTAAAGATGGATCAGGGGACATCTGACTTCATAAAAACGATTTATTTACTTGTGTAAAAATCACTCAGGATAAGGACACAATTTCAAACACAGAACCGACTGTTGAATCACCAAACACAGTGTTTACAGACAGCTACAAAGTGTGAAATTTAAAGTCCTAACCCTCCTTGTGACATCAGAGTCCCAACTGTCCAATAAAATCCATTGTATGTTTCACCGGTCGTAGTCGGCTTTTTCAAGGATATCCAGAAGTCCCACGTAGACTTTTTTATAATCCAGGCTCTTTTCCCATTCGTTCTTCTTAATTGTCCCTTTATTAACTCTTTAATGGATAAAATCTTGTTCTTTATATATGATATGTATTTAGGAAAAGTGCCAATATGATAAAATAACAAAATAACACATAAGCCATCAACATTTAAAATACGTCATTAAAGTGATTTATATACATTTATAAAATTTAAATTGTTTACCATACATATTTATTTTGTAACTTTGAAAAAATAAGAAAATATCGAAAGATTTTAAAAAATTATACATACTCCCATACGGGAGTCGAACACGTACTCACATCATATATAAAAACCCTCCTTGTGACATCAGAGTCCCAACTGTCCAATAAAATCCATTGTATGTTTCACCGGTCGTAGTCGGCTTTTTCAAGGATATCCAGAAGTCCCACGTAGACTTTTTTATAATCCAGGCTCTTTTCCCATTCGTTCTTCTTAATTGTCCCTTTATTAACTCTTTAATGGATAAAATCTTGTTCTTTATATATGATATGTATTTAGGAAAAGTGCCAATATGATAAAATAACAAAATAACACATAAGCCATCAACATTTAAAATACGTCATTAAAGTGATTTATATACATTTATAAAATTTAAATTGTTTACCATACATATTTATTTTGTAACTTTGAAAAAATAAGAAAATATCGAAAGATTTTAAAAAATTATACATACTCCCATACGGGAGTCGAACACGTACTCACATCATATATAAAAATGATTAAAAGACTGGTGTGTCTTTGAGGTAGCTACAGATTACTTAACATACTTGGGTATAAAGATTACATCAGATATCAATAGGATATACAAAATAAACTACCATCCAATAATACAACAAATAGAAAGAAACCTAAAAGTTTTGCAGAATAATTTTTTTTATTTAACGGGAAGAATTCAATTAGTAAAAATGATGATACTACCAAAGCTCCTATACCCTATTCAAATGTTACTATTTCTATTGAATAAATTAGATCTGCATCGTATCAACAGTTTAATTAGGAACTTTATATGGAAGAGTAAAAAACCCAGACTAATAACGGAAACATTGCAATCTCCTCAACCAAAAAGTGGACTGGGGACAAGAGCCAGATGTATCGCATTATGTCTGGCAATGCCCAAAGATAAGACAATACTGGTGCCAAGTCTCATATATGATATAAAAAATTCTTAATCAAAGAAAAGAACTAAACTTATCAACTATCATGATATGTGATTTACGAGAAGGAATAAATAAAACAATGGAAAAAATAATTATCATGATTATATTAAAAGCAAAACAGATTATATTCAAAATGTGGATTCAGAAAGAAAAAGCTACCATTAAAAAACCCTCAAAGATGAGATCTGGCACCAGATTAATTTAGAAAAAAATGGATGTGACATTTGATATAAATAATAGATTGGAGACCTTTATAGATAAATGGTCGCTCTATTTGAAATACCTGTTGAAAAACAAATAAATATTTTACAGAGATTTAAGACTAATGAATATTTTATAGAACTACAAATTGGGGGTCAATAACAAGAGATGCATTGATTTTAATAGCGCGATCGGGCCTGCTGTGATTAGACAGCGTGCCCAGATGCGCTTAGGAGAAGAAAACAGACCCGCTTAGTAGAGCCAAGAGCGGTGTTTCTCTTGTAAGGTGTATCCAGTCCACGGACCATCCATTACTTATGGGATATTCTCATTCCCAACAGGAAGTTGCAAGAGGACACCCACAGCAGAGCTGTAATATAGCTCCTCCCCTAACTGTCATAGCCAGTCATTCTCTTGCAACTCTCAACAAGCAAGGACGTTGTAGGAGAGAGTGGTTAAATATAGCTAGTTTATTTTCTTCAATCAAAAGTTTGTTATTTTTAAATAGTACCGGAGTTGTGCTATTTTATCTCAGGCAGTAAATAGAAGAAGAATCTGCCTGAGGTTTCTATGATCTTAGCAGGTTGTAACTAAGATCCATTGCTATTCTCACATATGTCTGAGGGGATTACACAGATGTGGTAACTTCAGCGAGAGAATGGCGTGCAGTTTATTCTGCTATCAGGTATGTGCAGTTATAATTTTTTCTAGAGATGGAAAACACTAGAAAATGCTGCTGATACCGGATTAATGTAAGTTAAGCCTGAATACAGTGATTTAATAGCGACTGGTATCATGCTTACTCCCAGGGGTAATACCCTTATGATATTTACAATATAAAACGTTTGCTGGCATGTTTAATCGTTTTTATATATGCTTTGGTGATAAAACTTTATTGGGGCCTAGTTTTTTCCACATGGCTGGCTTAAATTTTGACTAGAAACAATTTCCACTGTTGTAGTATAAAAGTTACAGTTGGTGCAGTTAAAATTACAAACTGTGACATCCAGCTTCCCTCAAAGGCCCTCTGAATGCTATAGGACATCTCTAAAGGGCCCAAAGGCTTTCCAAAGTCGTTTATTGGGGAAGGTAGGGCCACAGCTTGCGGTGGCAGTTGGTTGTGACTGTTAAAAAACATTTATTTTGTTTTTTTGATCCGTTTTTTGAACTAAGGGGTTAATCATCCATTTGCAAGTGGGTGCAATGCTCTGTTAGCCTATTATACACACTGTAAAAAGTTTGTTTGATTTACTGCATTTTTTCACTGTTTTTCAAATTCTGACAAAATTTGTTTCTCTTAAAGGCACAGTACCGTTTTTTATATTTGCTTGTTAACTTGATTTAAAGTGTTTTCCAAGCTTGCTAGTCTCATTGCTATTCTGTATAAACATGTCTGACATAGAAGAAACAACTTGTTTATTATGTTTAAAAGCCATGGTGGAACCCCCTCTTAGAATGTGTACCAAATGTACTGATTTCATTTTATGCAATAAAGATCATTTTCTGTCTTTAAAAAATGTATCACCAGAGGAATCTGACGAGGGGGAAGTTATGCCGACTATCTTTCCCCACGTGTCAGACCCTTTGACTCCCGCTTAAGGGACTCACGCTCAAATGGCGCCAAGTACATCTAGGGCGCCCATAGCGTTTACTTTACAAGACATGGCGGATAATACACTGTCAGCGGTATTAGCCAGACTACCTGAACTTAGAGGTAAGCGAGATAGCTCTGGGGTGAGACAAAATGCAGAGCATACTGACGCTTTAAGAACCATGTCTGATACTGCCTCACAATATGCAGAAGCTGAGGAAAGAGAGCTTCAGTCAGTGGGTGATGTTAATGACTCAGGAAAGATACCTGATTCTAATATTTCTACATTTAAATTTAAGCTTGAACACCTCCGCGTGTTGCTTAGGGAGGTTTTAGCTGCTCTGAATGACTGTGATACCATTGCAGTGCCAGAGAAATTGTGTAGACTGGATAAATACTTTGCAGTGCCGGTGTGTACTGATGTTTTTCCAAATACCTAAAAGGTTTACAGAAATTATTAATAAGGAATGGGATAGACCAGGTGTGCCGTTCTCTTCCCCTCCTATTTTTAGAAAAATGTTTCCAATAGACGCCACCACACGGGACTTATGGCAGACAGTCCCTAAGGTGGAGGGAGCAGTTTCTACTCTAGTAAAGCGTACTACTATCCCTGTCGAGGACAGTTGTGCTTTTTTTTTTAGATCCAATGGATAAAAAATTAGAGGTTACCTTAAGAAAATATTTATTCAACAAGGTTTTATCCTACAGCCCCTTGCATGCATTGCCCCTGTCACTGCTGCTGCGGCGTACTGGTTTGAGTCTCTGGAAGAGGCTTTACAGGTAGCGACTCCATTGGATGACATACTTGGCAAACTTAGAGCACTTAAGCTAGCCAATTCTTTTATTCTGATGCCATTGTTCATTTGACTAAACTAACGGCTAAGAATTCTGGTTTTGCTATACAGGCGCGCAGAGCGCTATGGCTTAGATCATGGTCAGCTGACGTGACTTCAAAATCTAAGCTACTTAACATTCCCTTCAAGGGGCAGACCCTATTCGGGCCTGGTTGAAGGAGATTATTGCTGATATCACTGGAGGAAAAGGTCATGCCCTTCCTCAGGACAGGTCCAAATCTAGGGCCAAACAGTCTAATTTTCGTGCCTTTCAAAGCTTCAAGGCAAGTACGACATCAACTTCCTCTAATAATAAACAAGAGGGAACTTTTGCTCAATCCAAGACTGTCTGGAGACCAAACCTGACATGGAAAAAAGGTAAGCAGGTAAAAAAGCCTGCTGCTGCCTCTAAGACAGCATGAAGGAACGGCCCCCTATCCGGGAACGGATCTAGTAGGGGGCAGACTTTCACTCTTTGCCCAGGCGTGGGCAACAGATGTTCAGGATCCCTGGGCGTTGGAAATTATATCCCAGGGATATCTTCTGGACTTCAAAGCTTCCCCCCCAAAAGGGAGATTTCACCTTTCACAATTATCTGCACACCAGATAAAGAGAGACGCATTCTTACACTGTGTACGAGTCCTCCTAGTTATGGGAGTGATCCATCCAGTTCCAAAGGAGGAACAGGGACAGGGTTTTTACTCAAATCTGTTTGTGGTTCCCAAAAAAGAGGGAACCTTCAGACCAATTTTGGATCTAAAGATCTTAAACAAATTCCTCAAAGTTCCGTCGTTCAAGATGGAAACTATTCGTACAATCCTACCACTGATCCAGGAGGGTCAATATATGACTACAGTGGATCTAAAGGATGCTTATCTTCACATTCCGATACACAAAGATCATCATCGGTTTCTCAGGTTTGCCTTTTAAGACAGGCATTACCAGTTGTAGCTCTTCCCTTGGGATTAGCTACAGCCCCAAGAATCTTTACAAAGGTTCTAGGGTCACTTATGGCGGTCGTAAGGCCGCGGGGCATAGCAGTAGCCCCTTATTTAGACGACATCCTGATACAGGCGTCAAACTTCCAAATTGTCTCATACGGACGTAGTACTGGCATTTCTGTGGTCGCATGGGTGGAAAGTGAACGAGGAAAAGAGTTCTCTATCCCCACTCACAAGAGTTTCCTTTCTAGGGACTCTGATAGATTCTGTAGAAATGAAAATTCACCTGACGGAGTCCAGGTTATCAAAGCTTCTAAATTCCTGCCGGGTTCTTCATTCCATTCCGCGCCCTTCGGTGGTTCAGTGTATGGAAGTAATCGGCTTAATGGTAGCGGCAATGGACATAGTGCCGTTTGCACGCTTACATCTCAGACTGCTGCAACTATGCATCCTCAGTCAGTGGAGCGGGGATTACACAGATTTGTCCCCTCAAATGAATCTGGACCAAGAGACCAGGGATTCTCTTCTCTGGTGGCTATCTCGGGTCCATCTGTCCAAAGGTATGACCTTTCGCAGGCCAGATTGGACAATTGTTACGACAGATGCCAGCCTTCTAGGTTGGGGTGCAGTCTGGAACTCCCTGAAGGCTCAGGGATCGTGGACTCAGGAGGAGTCTCTCCTTCCATTAAATATTCTGGAACTAAGAGCGATATTCAAGGCTCTTCAGACTTGGCCTCAGTTAGCAACTCTGAGGTACATCAGATTTCAGTCGGACAACATCACGACTGTAGCTTACATCAACCATCAAGGGGGAACGAGAAGTTCCCTAGAGATGTTAGAAGTTTAAAAAATAATTTGCTGGGCAGAGATTCACTCTTGCCACCTATCAGCTATCCATATCCCAGGTGTAGAGCACTGGGAGGTGGATTTTCTAAGTCGTCAGACTTTTCATCCGGGAGAGTGGGAACTCCATCCGGAGGCATTTGCACAACTGATTCATCGTTGGGGAAAACCAGAACTGGATCTCATGGCATCTCGCCAGAACGCCAAGCTTCCGTGTTACGGATCCAGGTCCAGGGATCCCAAGGCAACACTGATAGATGCTCTAGCAGCGCCCTGGTCTTTCAACCTGGCTTATGTGTTTCCACCGTTTCCTCTGCTCCCTCGACTGATTGCCAAGATCAAGCAGGAGAGAGCATTGGTGATTCTGAAAGCACCTGCGTGGCCACGCAGGACCTGGTATGCAGATCTAGTGGACATGTCATCCTTTCCACCATGGTCTCTGCCTCTGAAACAGGACCTTCTACTTCAGGGTCCTTTCAACCATCCAAATCTAATTTCTCTGAGGCTGACTGCCTGGAGATTGAACGCTTGATTTTATTAAAGCGTGGCTTCTCAGAGTCAGTTATTGATACCTTAAGACAGGCACGAAAGCCTGTCACCAGGAAAATTTACCAAAAGGTATGGCGTAGATATCTTTATTGGTGTGAATCCAAGGGTTACTCATGGAGTAAGGTCAGGATTGCTAGGATATTATCTTTTCTCCAAGAAGGTTTGGAAAAAGGATTGTCAGCTAGTTAAGCATCTGGCAGATGTTCCAGACGTTCAGGCATTTTGTCAGGCTTTAGTTAGAATCAAGCCTGTGTTTAAACCTGTTGCTCCACCATGGAGCTTAAACTTGGTTCTTAAGGTTCTTCAAGGAGTTCCGTTTGAACCTCTTCATTCCATAGATATCAAGCTTTTATCTTGGAAAGTTCTTTTTTTGGTAGCTATTTCCTCAGCTCATAGAGTCTCTGAGCTATCTGCCTTACAATGTGATTCTCCTTATCTGATTTTTCATACGATAAGGTAGTCTGCGTACCAAACCTGGGTTCTTACCTAAGGTGGTATCTAACAAGAATATCAATCAAGAGATTGTTGTTCCATCCTTGTGTTACACAATTTGGACGTGGTCCGTGCTTTAAAGTTTTACTTACAAGCTACTAAAGATTTTCGTCAAACATCTGCTTTGTTTGTTGTCTACTCTGGACAGAGAAGAGGTCAAAAGGCTTCGGCAACCTCTTTTTCTTTTTGACTAAGAAGCTTAATCCGCTTAGCCTATGAGACTGCTGGACAGCAACCTCCTGAAAGGATTACAGCTCATTCCACTAGAGCTGTGGCTTCCACTTGGGCCTTTAAAAATGAGGCTTCTTTTGATCAGATTTGCAAGGCGACGACTTGGTCTTTGCTTCATATTTTTTCAAAATTTTACAAATTTGATACTTTTGCTTCTTCGGAGGCTATATTTGGGAGAAAGGTTTTACGGGCAGTGGTTCCTTCCATTTAAGTTCCTGCCTTGTCCCTCCCTTCATCCGTGTACTTTAGCTTTGGTATTGGTATCCCATAAGTAATGGAAGATCCGTGGACTGGATACACCTTACAAGAGAAAACACAATTTATGCTTACCTGATAAATTTATTTCTCTTGTGGTGTATCCAGTCCACGGCCCGCCCTGTCATTTTAAGGCAGGTATTTTTTAAATTTAAACTACAGTAACCACTGCACCCTATGGTTCCTCCTTTCTCGGCTTGTTTTCGGTCGAATGACTGGCTATGACAGTTAGGGGAGGAGCTATATTAAAGCTCTGCTGTGGGTGTCCTCTTGCAACTTCCTGTTGGGAATGAGAATATCCCATAAGTAATGGATGATCCGTGGACTGGATACACCACAAGAGAAATAAATTTATCAGGTAAGCATAAATTGTGTTTTTCTTTGCATGATATCTTTTTAACTATTATTTTTTTAAATCTGGAGCTAAGCTAATGTTATATAATTCTGCACTATGTGCAGAATGATATAACATTATTTCCTAGGTTTATTGGCCCTTTAACCCCTTAATGACCGGACCATTTTTCAATTTTCTTACCCTTAATGACAATGGCTATTTCTCCTGTTAAGTGTGGTCAGTCCACGGGTCATCATTACTTCTGGGATATTAACTCCTCCCCAACATGAAGTGCAAGAGGATTCACCCAGCAGAGCTGCTATATAGCTCCTCCCCTCTACGTCACCTCCAGTCATTCTCTTGCACCCAACGAATAGATAGGATGTGTGAGAGGACTGTGGTGATTATACTTAGTTTCATACCTTCAATCAAAAGTTTGTTATTTTATAATAGCACCGGAGTGTGTTATTCCTTCTCTGGTAGAGTTTGAAGAAGAATCTACCTGAGTTTTTTCTATGATTTTAGCCGGCGTAGTTAAGATCATATTGCTGTTTCTCGGCCATCTGAGGAGAGGTAAACTTCAGATCAGGGGACAGCGGGCAGATTAATCTGCAAAGAGGTATGTAGCAGCTTATTATTTTCTGACAATGGAATTGATGAGAAAATTCTGCCATACCGATATAATGTAAACTCAGCCTTAAATGCAGTAGCAGCAACTGGTATCAGGCTGTCATGTATGTATATTTTACACTTCAGTATTCTGGGGAATGGCACTTCACTGGAATTATACTGTATGCATAAGACTTTAGCCTAATTTGCAGGGACTAGCAACAGGCTTTTTAATAACACTTAATTTATTTAATGTTAAACGTTTTTTGCTGGCATGTAAAATCGTTTAATTTTCTGAGGTACTGGGTGAAAAAATGTTTGGGCACTATTTTTTTCCACTTGGCAGTCGTTTTATTTAATTTATGACAGTTTACTGATCTCTCTCACTGTTGTGTGTGAGGGGGAGGGGCCTTTTTTGGCGCTTTTGCTACGCATCAAAAAATTCAGTCAGAAGTTTATTGTCTTCCCTGCATGATCCGGTTCATCTCTACAGAACTCAGGGGTCTTCAAAACTTGTTTTGAGGGAGGTAATCACTCACAGCAGAGCTGTGAGATTGTAGTTGACTGTGATAAAAAACGTTTATTTCTGTATTTTTTTTCTGCTATCAGGGTTAGTTATCCTTTGCTAATGGGAGCAATCCTTTGCTAAAATTGTGTTTTTACAAAGATTTGATGCTATAACTTTTCAGTTTATTAATTTTCAACTGTCATAACTTTTTCTGTGCTTCTTATAGGCACAGTACGTTTTCATATTATAGTAAATTACTTGAAAAGTATTTCCAAGTTGCTAGTTTATTTGCTAGTGTGTTAAACATGTCTGATTCAGAGGAAGATATCTGTGCTATATGTGCTAAAGCCAAAGTGGAGCCCAATAGAAATTTATGTACTAACTGCATTGATGCTACTTTAAATAAAAGTCAATCTGTACAAATTGAACATATTTCACCAAACAACGAGGGGAGAGTTATGCCGACTAACTCGCCTCACGTGTCAGTACCTGCATCTCCCGCTCGGGAGGTGCGTGATATTGTAGCGCCGAGTACATCTGGGCGGCCATTACAAATCACATTACAGGATATGGCTACTGTTATGACTGAAGTTTTGGCTAAATTACCAGAACTAAGAGGTAAGAGTGATCACTCTGGGGTGAGAACAGAGTGCGCTGATAATATTAGGGCCATGTCAGACACTGCGTCACAATTTGCAGAACATGAGGATGGAGAGCTTCATTCTGCGGGTGACGGTTCTGATCCAAACAAACTGGATTCAGACATTTCAAATTTTAAATTTAAGCTGGAAAACCTCTGTGTATTACTAGGGGAGGTGTTAGCGGCTCTGAATGATTGTAACACAGTTGCAATACCAGAGAAAATGTGTAGGTTGGATAAATATTTTGCGGTACCGTCGAGTACTGACGTTTTTCCTATACCTAAGAGACTTACTGAAATTGTTACTAAGGAGTGGGATAGACCCGGTGTGCCGTTCTCACCCCCTCCGATATTTAGAAAGATGTTTCCAATAGACGCCACTACACGGGACTTATGGCAAACGGTCCCTAAGGTGGAGGGAGCAGTTTCTACTTTAGCTAAGCGTACCACTATCCCGGTGGAGGATAGCTGTGCCTTTTCAGATCCAATGGATAAAAAGTTAGAGGGTTACCTTAAGAAAATGTTTGTTCAACAAGGTATTATTTTGCAACCTCTTGCATGCATTGCGCCTGTCACGGCTGCAGCAGCATTTTGGTTTGAGTCTCTGGAAGAGACACTTGAATCAGCTCCATTAGATGAGATTACACACAAGCTTAAAGCCCTTAAGTTAGCTAACTCATTTATTTCGGATGCCGTAGTACATTTAACTAAACTTACGGCTAAGAATTCCGGATTCGCCATTCAGGCGCGCAGAGCACTGTGGCTAAAATCCTGGTCAGCTGACGTTACTTCTAAATCTAAATTGCTTAATATACCTTTCAAAGGGCAGACCTTATTCGGGCCCGGGTTGAAAGAAATTATCGCTGACATTACAGGAGGTAAAGGCCATGCCCTGCCTCAAGACAGAGCCAAACCTAAGGCTAGACAGTCTAATTTTCGTTCCTTTCGTAATTTCAAAGCAGGAGCAGCATCAACTTCCTCTGCACCAAAACAGGAAGGAGCTGCTGCTCGCTACAGACAAGGCTGGAGACCTAACCAGTCCTGGAACAAGGGCAAGCAGGCCAGGAAACCTGCTGCTGCCCCTAAGACAGCATGAATTGAGGGCCCCCGATCCGGGAACGGATCTAGTGGGGGGCAGACTTTCTCTCTTCGCCCAGGCTTGGGCAAGAGATGTCCAGGATCCCTGGGCATTAGAGATCATATCTCAGGGATACCTTCTGGACTTCAAATCCTCTCCCCCAAGAGGGAGATTTCATCTGTCAAGGTTGTCAACAAACCAAATAAAGAAAGAGGCGTTTCTACGCTGCGTACAAGATCTTTTATTAATGGGAGTGATCCATCCGGTTCCGCGGTCGGAACAAGGACAAGGGTTTTACTCAAATCTGTTTGTGGTTCCCAAAAAAGAGGGAACTTTCAGGCCAATCTTGGATTTAAAGATCCTAAACAAATTCCTAAGAGTTCCATCGTTCAAAATGGAAACTATTCGGACAATTTTACCCATGATCCAAAAGGGTCAGTACATGACCACAGTGGATTTAAAGGATGCTTACCTTCACATACCGATTCACAAAGATCATTACCGGTATCTAAGGTTTGCCTTTCTAGACAGGCATTACCAGTTTGTAGCTCTTCCATTCGGATTGGCTACGGCTCCAAGAATCTTCACAAAGGTTCTGGGTGCTCTCCTGGCGGTACTAAGACCGCAAGGAATTTCGGTAGCTCCGTACCTAGACGACATTCTGATACAAGCTTCAAGCTTTCAAACTGCCAAGTCTCATACAGAGTTAGTACTGGCATTTCTAAGGTCGCATGGATGGAAGGTGAACGAAAAGAAGAGTTCTCTCTTTCCACTCACAAGAGTTCCCTTCTTGGGGACTCTTATAGATTCTGTAGAAATGAAGATTTACCTGACAGAAGACAGGTTAACAAAGCTTCAAAATGCATGCCGTGTCCTTCATTCCATTCAACACCCGTCAGTAGCTCAATGCATGGAGGTGATCGGCTTAATGGTAGCGGCAATGGACATAGTACCCTTTGCACGCCTACATCTCAGACCGCTGCAATTGTGCATGCTAAGTCAGTGGAATGGGGATTACTCAGACTTGTCCCCTACTCTGAATCTGGATCAAGAGACCAGAAATTCTCTTCTATGGTGGCTTTCTCGGCCACATCTGTCCAGGGGGATGCCATTCAGCAGGCCGGACTGGACAATTGTAACAACAGACGCCAGCCTACTAGGTTGGGGCGCTGTCTGGAATTCTCTGAAGGCTCAGGGACAATGGAATCAGGAGGAGAGTCTCCTACCAATTAACATTCTGGAATTGAGAGCAGTTCTCAATGCCCTTCTGGCTTGGCCCCAGTTAATAACTCGGAGGTTCATCAGGTTTCAGTCGGACAACATCACGACTGTAGCTTACATCAACCATCAGGGAGGGACAAGAAGCTCCCTAGCAATGATGGAAGTATCAAAGATAATTCGCTGGGCAGAGTCTCACTCTTGCCACCTGTCAGCAATCCACATCCCGGGAGTGGAGAACTGGGAGGCGGATTTCCTAAGTCGTCAGACTTTTCATCCGGGGGAGTGGGAACTTCATCCGGAGGTCTTTGCCCAAATACTTCGACGTTGGGGCAAACCAGAGATAGATCTCATGGCGTCTCGACAGAACGCCAAGCTTCCTCGTTACGGGTCCAGATCCAGGGATCCGGGAGCGGTTCTGATAGATGCTTTGACAGCACCTTGGACCTTCGGGATGGCTTATGTGTTTCCACCCTTCCCGATGCTTCCTCGATTGATTGCCAGAATCAAACAGGAGAGAGCATCCGTGATTCTAATAGCGCCTGCATGGCCACGCAGGACTTGGTATGCAGATCTAGTGGACATGTCATCCTGTCCACCTTGGTCTCTACCTCTGAAACAGGACCTTCTGATCCAGGGTCCCTTCAAACATCAAAATCTAATTTCTCTGAAGCTGACTGCTTGGAAATTGAACGCTTGATTTTATCAAAACGTGGTTTTTCTGAGTCAGTTATTGATACCTTAATACAGGCTAGGAAGCCTGTTACCAGAAAGATTTACCATAAGATATGGCGCAAATACTTATATTGGTGCGAATCCAAGAGTTACTCATGGAGTAAGGTTAGGATTCCGAGGATATTGTCTTTTCTACAAGAAGGTTTAGAAAAGGGTTTATCCGCTAGTTCCTTAAAGGGACAGATTTCAGCTCTGTCCATTCTTTTACACAAACGTCTGTCAGAAGTTCCGGACGTTCAAGCTTTTTGTCAGGCTTTAGCTAGGATCAAGCCTGTGTTTAAAACTGTTGCTCCACCATGGAGTTTGAACTTAGTTCTTAATGTTTTACAGGGTGTTCCGTTTGAACCCCTTCATTCCATTGATATCAAGCTGTTATCTTGGAAAGTTCTGTTTTTAATGGCGATTTCCTCGGCTCGAAGAGTCTCTGAGTTATCTGCCTTACATTGTGATTCTCCTTATCTGATTTTTCATTCAGACAAGGTAGTTCTGCGTACTAAACCTGGGTTCCTACCTAAGGTGGTCACTAACAGGAATATCAATCAAGAGATTGTGATTCCTTCTTTGTGTCCTAATCCTTCTTCGAAGAAGGAACGTCTGCTACACAATCTAGATGTAGTCCGTGCCCTGAAATTTTATCTACAGGCAACTAAGGATTTTCGACAAACGTCTTCCCTGTTTGTTGTTTATTCTGGTCAGAGGAGCGGTCAAAAAGCTTCGGCTACCTCTCTCTCTGTTTGGCTTCGTAGCATAATACGGTTAGCCTATGAGACTGCTGGACAGCAGCCTCCTGAAAGAATTACAGCACATTCTACTAGAGCTGTGGCTTCCACTTGGGCCTTTAAGAATGAGGCTTCTGTTGAACAGATTTGCAAGGCTGCAACTTGGTCTTCTCTTCATACAAATTTGACACTTGTGCTTCTTCGGAGGCTGTTTTTGGGAGAAAGGTTCTTCAGGCAGTGGTTCCTTCCGTATAAAGAGCCTGCCTGTCCCTCCCGTCATCCGTGTACTTTAGCTTTGGTATTGGTATCCCAGAAGTAATGATGACCCGTGGACTGACCACACTTAACAGGAGAAAACAAAATTTATGCTTACCTGATAAATTCCTTTCTCCTGTAGTGTGGTCAGTCCACGGCCCGCCCTGTTTTTTATGGCAGGTAAAAAAATTTTTTTGAATCATACTCCAGTCACCACTACACCCTTTGGCTTCTCCTTTCTCGTTGGTCCTTGGTCGAATGACTGGAGGTGACGTAGAGGGGAGGAGCTATATAGCAGCTCTGCTGGGTGAATCCTCTTGCACTTCCTGTTGGGGAGGAGTTAATATCCCAGAAGTAATGATGACCTGTGGACTGACCACACTACAGGAGAAAGGAATTTATCAGGTAAGCATAAATTTTGTTTTTTACATTTCTGCGGTGTTTGTGTTTAGCTGTAATTTTCCTCTTACTCATTTACTGTACCCACACATATTATATACCGTTTTTCTCGCCATTAAATGGACTTTCTAAAGATACCATTATTTTCATCATGTCTTATAATTTACTACAAAAAAAATAATAAAATATGAGGAAAAAATGGAAAAAAACACACTTTTTCTAACTTTGACCCCCAAAATCTGTTACACATCTACAATCACCAAAAAACACCCATGCTAAATAGTTTCTAAATTTTGTCCTGAGTTTAGAAATACCCAATGTTTACATGTTCTTAGCTTTTTTTGCAAGTTATAGGGCAATAAATACAAGTAGCACTTCGCTATTTCCAAACCACTTTTTTTCAAAATTAGCGCTAGTTACATTGGAACCCTGATATCTGTCAGGAATACCTGAATATCCCTTGACATGTATATATTTTTTGTTAGAAGACAACCCAAAGTATTGATGTAGGCACATTTTGGTATATTTTATGCCACTATTTCACCGCCAAATGCGAGTAAATAAAAAAAAAAATTTACATTTTTCACAATTTTAGGTTTCTCACTGAAATTATTTACAAACAGCTTGTGCTATTATGGCACAAATTGTTGTAAAAGCTTCTTTGGGATCCCCTTTGTTCAGAAATAGCAGACTTATATGGCTTTGGCACTGATTTTTGGTAATTAGAAGGCCGCTAAATGCTGCTGCGCACCACACGTAAATTATGCCCAGCAGTGAAGGGGTTAATTAGGTAGGTTGTAGGGAGCTTGCAGGGTTAATTTTAGCTTTAGGGTAGAGATCAGCCTCCCACCTGACACATCCCACCCCCTGATCCCTCCCAAACAGCTCTCTTCCCTCCCCCACCCCACAAATGTCCCCGCCATCTTAAGTACTGGCAGAAAGTCTGCCAGTACTAAATAAAAGGAGTTTTTTTTTTTTTTATAAAAAAAATAAAATATTTTAGCTGTGATGGACTCCTGCCTTAGCCCCAACCTCCATGATCCCCCCCCCCAGCTCTCTAACCCTCTCCCCTATCTAATTGCGGCCATCTTGGGTACTGGCAGCTGTCTGCCAGTACCCAATTTGCCCCCAAAACAAAAGTGTTTTTTGTTCTTTTGCTTTTTTGTATGTTTTCTGTAGTGTAGCAGCCCCCCACAATACCCCTATCCCCCTCCCCCTCCCAGATCCTTTTATATTATTTTTAATATATCCCCCCTCTTCCCTCCTCATTGGTGTCAGTGTCTTTGCCAGCTAATGCACGGTCGCGCGCACGCTCGCCCCCCGCACGCTCCCGGCACCCGGCGTGCACATTGCACTTCTAGAGACCGGATGCCGGGTAGCGATGGGCCGCCCACCCGCCTCCCTGTGACGCTCCCACCCACCAACGAACCGGCACCATCGCTACCGGTGCAGAGAGGGCCACAGAGTGGCTCTCTCTGCATCGGAGTCTTCTAAATGGTATTGCAGGATGCCTCCATATGGAGGCATCACTGCAATACCCTGAGAGCTGCTGGAAGCGATTGCGATCGCTTCCAGCACTCTCTTTGACAACTGACTTACCAGGTACGTCCATTGTCATTAACTGTTAGTTAATGCATGACGTACCTGGTACGTCAGTTGTCATTAAGGGGTTAAATTGTGATCGCAGTAGCAGCCGATCAATCTATAGAAGTCTAAATATTAGCATAAACAGATAAGAACAGCGCTGAGCCCAAATGTAACAACTCGGCCACTCCCAAACCACCTCCCTCAAAGTGGATACAATGGAAAAGAAACATGAAAAAAAACATAATTTATGCTTACCTGATAAATTTATTTCTCTTGTAGTGTATCCAGTCCACGGATCATCCATTACTTATGGAATATATTCTCCTTCCCAACAGGAAGCTGCAAGAGTCCACCCACAGCAAAGCTGCTATATAGCTCCTCCCCTAACTGCCATATTCAGTCATTCGACCGAAAACATGCAGAGAAAGGAAAAACCATAGGGTGCAGTGGTGACTGTAGTTCAAATGAAAAAATTACCTGCCTTAAAGTGACAGGGCGGGCCGTGGACTGGATACACTACAAGAGAAATAAATTTATCAGGTAAGCATAAATTATGTTTTCTCTTGTTAAGTGTATCCAGTCCACGGATCATCCATTACTTATGGAATACCAATACCAAAGCTAAAGTACACGGATGATGGGAGGGACAAGGCAGGTACTTAAACGGAAGTTACCACTGCCTGTAAAAAACCCTTTCTCCCAAAAATAGCCTCCGAAGAAGCAAGGTATCAAATTTGTTAAATTTGAAAAGTATGAAGCGCAGACCAAGACTCCGTCTTGTAAATCTGTTCAACAGAAGCCACATTTAAAAAAGGCCCAAGTGAAAACCACAGCTCTAGTAGAATGAGCTGTAATCCCTTCAGGAGGCTGCTGTCCAGCAGTCTCATAAGCTAAATGAATTATGCTTTTTAACCAAAAAGACAGAGAGGCTGCTGAAGTCTTTTGACCTCTCCTCTGTCCAGAATAGACAACAAACAAGGTGAACGTTTGATGAAAACTGTAGTAGCTTGTAAGTAAAACTTTAAAGCACAAACCACGTCCAATATTGTGTAATAGACGTTCCTTCTTTGAGGAAGGATTAGGATACAAGCATGGAACAACTATCTCTTGAGTGATGTACTTGTTAGATACCACCTTAGGAAAAAACCCAGGTTGGTACGCAGGACTACCTTATCCGTACGAAGGACCAGATAAGGAGAATCACATTGTAACACAGATAACTTGGAGACTCTACGAGTCGAGGAATTAGCTACCCAAAAGGAACTTTCCAAGATAAAGATTGATATCTATGGAACAAAAAAGGTTCAAACGGAACTTCTTGAAGAACCTTAAGAATCAGGTTTAAGCTCCATGGCGGAGCAACAGTTTTAAACACAGGCTTGGATCTAACCAAAGCCTGACCAAATGCCTGAACGTCTAGAATACCTGCCAGACGCTTGTGCAAAAAAATAGACAGAGTAAAAATCTGTCCCCTTTTAAGGAATTAGCTGACAACCCTTTTCTCAAAAACATCTTGGAGAAAAGATAATATCCTGGGAATCCAGACTTTACTCCATGAGTAACCCTTGGATTCATAACAATCAGATATATACACCATATCTATGTTCAATTTTCCTAGAGACAGGCTTTCATGTCTGTATTAAGGTATCAATGACTGACTCGGAGAAGCCATGCTTTGATAACATCAAGCGTTCAGTCTCCAGGCAGTCCATCTCAGATTGATCCTATTTAGATGGTTGAAAGGACCCTGAGGTAGAGGGACCTGTCTCAGAAGCAGAGACTGTGATGGAAAGGATGACATGTCCACCAGATCTGCATACCAGGTCCTGCGTGGCTACGCAGGCACTGTCAAAAACACCAAAGCCCTCTCCTGCTTGGTCTTGACCTCCGGAGGAAATCCCACTCCCCCGGAAGAAAAGTCTGACGACTTAGAAAATCCACCTCCCAGTTCTCAACACCTGGGATATGGATAGCTGATAGACAAGAGTGAGTCTCTGTCCAGTGAATTATTGTAAGACTTCTAACATCGCTAGGGAACTTCTGTTCCCCCTTGATGGCTGATGTAAGCCACAGTCGTGTATATTGTCCGACTGAGTATGATGTACCTCAGAGTTGCTAACTGAGGCCAAGTCTGAAGAGCATGGAATATCACTCCCAGTTCCAGAATATTTATTAGAAGGAGGGTCTCCTCCTAAGTCCACTATCCCTGAGCCTTCAGGGAGTTCCAGACTGCATCCCAACCTAAAAGGCTGGCATCTATTGTAACAATTGTCCCATCTGACCTGCGGAAGGTCATACCCTTGGACAGATGGACCCGACATAGTCACCAGAGAAGAGAATCTCTGGTCTCTTGGTCCAGGTTTAACAGGGGGACAAATCTGTGTAATCCCCGTTCCTCTGACTGAGCATGCATAGTTGCAGCGGTCTGAAATGTAGACGTGCAAACGGTACTATGTCCCTTGCCGCTACCATTAAGCCGATTTCATTCATGTACTGAGCCACCGAAGGGCGCGGATGGGATGAAAAGAAAAAAAAAAAAAAAAAAAAAAAACACGGCAGAAATTTAGAAACTTTGACAACCTGGACTCCGTCAGGTAAATTTTCATTTCTACAGAATCTATCAGAGTCCCTAGGAGGGAAACCCTTGAGATTGGGGATAGAGAACTCTTTCCTTGTTCACTTTCCACCCATGTGATCTCAGAAATGCCAGTACTACGTCCGTATGAGACTGGGCAATTTGGATGTTTGACGCCTGTATCAGGATGTCGTCTAAATAAGGGGCCACTTCTATGCCCCGACCTAAAAGGCTGCGACCCCATAACCTCCATAAAGATTCTTGGGGCTGTAGATATCCCAAAGGAAAGAGCTACAAACTGGTAATGCCTGTCTAGAAAGGCAAACCTGAAAAACGATGGTGATCTTTATGCATCACAATGTGAGGATAAGCATCCTTCAAATCGATTGTAGTCCTCTATTGACTCTCCTGGATCATAGTTAAGATGGTACGAATAGTTTCCATCTTAAATGACGGAATTCTGAGGAATTTGTTTAAGATCTTTAGATCCAAAATAGGTCTGAAGGTTCCCTCTCCTTGGGAACCACAAACAGATTTGAGTAAAAACTCTGTCCCTGTTCCTCTCTTGGAACTGGATGGATCTCGTACACAATGTAAGAATGCCTCCTTCTTTATCTGGTTTGCAGATAATTGTGAAAGGCGAAATCTCCCCTTTTTTGGGGGGGGAATCTTTGAAATCCAGAAGATATCTCTGGGATATAAATTCCAATGCCTAGGGATCCTGGGCATCTCTTGCCCACGCCTGGGCGAAGAATGAAAGTCTGCCCCCTATAGGATCCGTTACTGGATAGGGGTCCGTTCCTTCATGCTGCCTTAGAGGCAGCAGCAGGCTCCTTGGCCTGCTTATCTTTGATCCAGGTCCGATTGTCTCCAGACCGCCTTGGACTGAGCAAAAATTCCCTCTTTTTTTGCCTTAGAGGAAGAGGATGCCACACCTGCCCTGAAGTTTTTAAAAGGCATGAAAATTAGACCTTTTTTTTTTTTTTTTTTTTTTTTTTTGCCCTTGATTTGGACCTATCCTGAGGAAGGGCATGACCTTTTCCTCCAGTGATATAAGCAATAATCTCCTTCAAACCAGGCCCGAATAGGGTCTGCCCCTTGAAGGGAAGTTAAGTAGCTTATTTATTAAAGTCACGACAGCTGACCATGATATAAGCCATAGCGCTCTGCGCGCCAGTATAGTAAAAAACAGAATTCTTACCCGTTAGTCTAGTCAAATGAACAAGGCATCAGAAAACAAAGGAATTGGCTAGCATAAGCTTGTCAAATATATTCATCCAATGGAGTCGCTTAACTGTAAAGCCTCATCAAGAGACTCAACCCAGAACGCTGCAGCAGCAGTGACAGAAGCAATGTATGCAAGGGGCTGCAGGATAAAACCCTGTTGAATAAACATTTTTTATCCATTGGATCTAAAAAGCACAACTGTCCTCGTCAGAGGTAGTGGTACGCTTAGCTAGAGTAGAAACTCTTCTCTCCACCTTAGGAACTGTCTGCCAGAAGTCCCGTGTGGTGGTAACTATTAGAAAACATTCTTCTAAAAAATAGGAGGGGAAGAGAACGGCACACCTGGTCTATCCCATTCCTTATTAAAAAAAATTTAGTAAACCTCTTTAGGTATTGGAAAAACATCAGTACACACCGGCACTGCATATTATTTATCCAGTCTACACAATTTCTCTGGCCCTGCGATTGTACACATTCATTCAGAGCAGCCAAAGCCTCCCTGAGCAACAAGTGGAGGTTCTCAAGCATAAATTTTAAATGTAGAAATATCAGAATCAGGTTAAATCATCTTCCCTGAGTCAAAAAAAAAAAATCACCCACAGACTAAGCATATTGTGAGGTAGTATCATACATGGTTCTAAAAGCATCTGTATGCTCTGTATCTACCCCCAGAGCTAACTGCTTTCCTTTAATTTCAGGTAGTCTGACTAATACTGCTGCCAGAATATTATTCACCACCTTTGCCATGTCTTGTAAAATAAACGCTATGGGCGCCCTTGATGTACTTGGCGCCATTTGAGCGTGAGTCCCTGAAGCGGGAGTCGAAGGGTCTGACACGTGGGGAGAGTTAGTCTGCATAACTTTCCCCTCGACAGAATCCCCTGGTAAAAGAAACGCTATGGGTGCCCTTGATGTACTTGGCGCCATTTGAGCGTGAGTCCCTAAAGCGGGAGTCAAAAGGTCTGACACGTGGGGAGAGTTAGTCGGCATAACTACCCCCACGACAGAATCCTCTGGTGATAATGTTTTTAAAGACAAAAAATGATCTTTATTGTTTAACATGAAATCAGTACATCTGGTACACATTCTAAGATGGGGTTCCACCATGGCTTTAAAACATAATGAACACAGAGCTTCCTCTATGTCAGACATGTTAGAACAGACTAATAATGAGACTAGTAAGCTTGGAAAACACTTTAAATCAAGTTAACAAGCAAATATATAAAACGTTACTGTGCCTTTAAGAGAAACAAATTTTGTCAATATTTGAAAAACAGTGAAAAAAAGGCAGTAAAACAAACAAAATTTTTACAGTACATGTAATAAGGTAACAGAGCATTGCACCCACTTGCAAATGGATGATTAACCCCTTAATGCAAAAAACAGATAAAAAAAATGACATAGACGTTTTTAAAAACAGACACAACAAACTGCCACAGCCAACAGTGGGAAGCTTCAGTTAACTGTTTCTATGCAAAATTTAAGCCAGCCATGTGGAAAAAACTTAGGCCCCAATAAGTTTTATCACCAAACATATGTTAAAAAACTATTAAACATGCCAGCAAACGTTTTAAAACACATTTTTACAAGAGTATGTATCTCTATTAATAAGCCTGATACCAGTCGCTATCGCTGCATTTAAGGCTTTACTTACATTACTTCGGTATCAGCAGTATTTTCTTAGTCAATTCCATTCCTAGAAAAATATTTTACTGCACATACCTTATCTGCAGGAAAACCTGCACGCCATTCCCCCTCTGAAGTACCTCACTCCTCAGAATGTGTGAGAACAGCAAATGGATCTTAGTTACGTCTGCTAAGATCATAGAAAAACGCAGGCAGATTCTTCTTCCAAATACTGCCTGAGATAAACAGCACACTCCGGTGCCATTTAAAAATAACAAACTTTTGATTGAAGAATAAACTAAGTAGAAAGCACCACAGACTCTCACGACCTCCTATCTATGTTGAGGCTTGCAAGAGAATGACTGAATATGGCAGTTAGGGGAGGAGCTATATAGCAGCTTTGCTGTGGGTGGACTCTTGCAGCTTCCTGTTGGGAAGGAGAATATATTCCATAAGTAATGGATGATCCGTGGACTGGATACACTTAACAAGAGAAAGGAGGGCGCTAGAAAGCTAGAAGCAACAAACACATGTATTCATAGACATCTAGTCAGAATATTAAACCACAATCAATACATAAAAATGAAAAATAAAAATAATGTTGTAAGTATATGAATCGGATTATTGTTATAAATATGAAGGGACGTCTCCCTTATGGCAGATGCTTAGAATAATGCTCTAAAAAACAGACTTTATATAAAAGCAGTCTAGTTGGACAGCTTGATAAAATACAACACTATCTAAATGCATAAAAATGAAAAAAAAACTAAAAATATATATTGAATATACCACCTTAAAAAAGAATAAAAAAGGGAAGATACGTATCAAAAAGTATATATCAAAAAATATATATACAGTGTATATATGTATGTATTTTTGGTCCTTGAAAATAGCGTATCCTTAATAGCTAAACCCAAATGGGTGAAAAAAGGCTATAAATGTCTCCAGATAAAGTTTATAATCAAACAACTGTTATTGTAACAATCCTTTAACAAGTGATTAGAATGGTCACTATGGGCTAGATTTATCAAAGCTGCCTCTGTACGCCTCAGTTCGCCTGTGGTTGGGCAAAATTAACCGCAGGTATTCACCATTGCACACGAGCACAATTTTGCGCTTGCGTGCAATCCCGCCCCCTGCCCCAATCACGCGTGGGCAGGTGCTGTCAATCTCCTTGGTTGGACTCGACCGCGGAGATTGAATTTCACCACCTTAGAGGTGGCAAAGAGGTTAGGGAAGGGGCGGTCTATTGACCACTGCTTGTTAAATTACGGCGAGCAAGTTCTTTTGAGAACTTGCAGCCGTAGGGCTTTAATAAATCGAGCTCTATATGGCAGAGTGGTGGAATAACAACAGGATAAACAATGTATCGAACACTCCTGGCTTTGTTGTATGTAGTGTATATCACAAATACTTTGTTAAGGGAGCAGATAGTTCACAAATGACACTTTAACAGTTCATACAATTCAATGCACCCTGTGTTTCAGCGCAATATAAATTATAAGACCGAAGTTAAATTGGATAGCACTTGCCTTCTGGAGATCGATAGAGCGATCTCACTCACAGCGACTCTGCATAAACCAGAGCACCGGGATCCAAGTTGAAAGCGGATGCCGTTACCCGTTATATATGTTATATATAACATATATACACTGTATATATATTTTTTTATATATACTTTTTTAAACGTATCTTCCCTTTTTTATTCTTTTTCTTTTTTAAGGTGGTATATTGAATATATATATATATATATTCATTTTTATGCATTTAGATAGTGTTGTATTTTATCAAGCTGCCCAACTAGGCTGCTTTTATGTAATGTCTGTTTTTTGGAGCAATATTCTAAGCATTTGCCATAAGGGGGAGACGTCCCTTCATATTTATAATGATAATCCTATTCATATACTTACAACATTTTTATTTTTCATTTGAATGTATTGATTGTAGTTTAATATTCTGACTAGATGTCTATAAATAAATGTGTTTGTTGCTTCTAGGCCCTCCTTTTTTTCATCTGTTTCTATAGAAGTTTAATAGCAGAGCCCATGCAGGAGATGTGAAGAAGAGGGAAAGCAACTTACTTATATTTCCCCCTAGGGACATCTGCAGTCTGAAACTTAGGGTATGTAATTATTATGGAATCTCCCAAACAATCTCCTGCTCTCTGAGAAACGGCTCAAATACATAGCAGATGCAGTTAACCCCACGGCTGCCAAAAAGGCTAAAACTGCAGTCCCCTCTGCTAGCTAGCTAGCTGCTGGGTTAACTGCATCTACAATGTATTTGATATCAGCAAGGCACAGCATTTCTGAAAGGAGCAGCCCCCACTCCACTGCTATATGCCTGTATTGGATTCCTGGACAGGAGCAGGGCTCATTTTCAGTCAAGATAAAAATTTTAAAAAAAGAAGAAAAAATAATTTTATATATATATATATATATATATATATATATATATATATATATATATATATATATATATATATATATATACACACACATATGTGGTTTGTATTTTTATGCTCCCAAAGTGTATTGGACATTCAGAAACATGTACATTAAGATTCTGTAGTCTTAAATTATTTCTCTTGTTAAGTGTATCCAGTCCACGGATCATCCATTACTTATGGAATATATTCTCCTTCCCAACAGGAAGCTGCAAGAGTCCACCCACAGCAAAGCTGCTATATAGCTCCTCCCCTAACTGCCATATTCAGTCATTCTCTTGCAAGCCTCAACATAGATAGGAGGTCGTGAGAGTCTGTGGTGCTTTCTACTTAGTTTATTCTTCTATCAAAAGTTTGTTATTTTTAAATGGCACCGGAGTGTGCTGTTTATCTCAGGCAGTATTTGGAAGAAGAATCTGCCTGCGTTTTTCTATGATCTTAGCAGACATAACTAAGATCCATTTGCTGTTCTCACACATTCTGAGGAGTGAGGTACTTCAGAGGGGGAATGGCGTGCAGGTTTTCCTGCAGATAAGGTATGTGCAGTAAAATATTTTTCTAGGAATGGAATTGACTAAGAAAATACTGCTGATACCGAAGTAATGTAAGTAAAGCCTTAAATGCAGCGATAGCGACTGGTATCAGGCTTATTAATAGAGATACATACTCTTGTAAAAATGTGTTTTAAAACGTTTGCTGGCATGTTTAATCGTTATTTAACATATGTTTGGTGATAAAACTTATTGGGGCCTAAGTTTTTTCCACATGGCTGGCTTAAATTTTGCATAGAAACAGTTAACTGAAGCTTCCCACTGTTGGCTGTGGCAGTTTGTTGTGTCTGTTTTTAAAAACGTCTATGTCTTTTTTTTTTATCTGTTTTTTGCATTAAGGGGTTAATCATCCATTTGCAAGTGGGTGCAATGCTCTGTTACCTTATTACATGTACTGTAAAAATTTTGTTTGTTTTACTGCCTTTTTTTCACTGTTTTTCAAATTTTGACAAAATTTGTTTCTCTTAAAGGCACAGTAATGTTTTATATATTTGCTTGTTAACTTGATTTAAAGTGTTTTCCAAGCTTACTAGTCTCATTATTAGTCTGTTCTAACATGTCTGACATAGAGGAAGCTCTGTGTTCATTATGTTTTAAAGCCATGGTGGAACCCCATCTTAGAATGTGTACCAGATGTACTGATTTCATGTTAAACAATAAAGATCATTTTTTGTCTTTAAAAACTTTATCACCAGAGGATTCTGTCGTGGGGGTAGTTATGCCGACTAACTCTCCCCACGTGTCAGACCTTTTGACTCCCGCTTTAGGGACTCACGCTCAAATGGCGCCAAGTACATCAAGGGCACCCATAGCGTTTCTTTTACCAGGGGATTCTGTCGAGGGGAAAGTTATGCCGACTAACTCTCCCCACGTGTCAGACCCTTCGACTCCCGCTTCAGGGACTCACGCTCAAATGGCGCCAAGTACATCAAGGGCGCCCATAGCGTTTATTTTACAAGACATGGCAAAGGTGGTGAATAATATTCTGGCAGCAGTATTAGTCAGACTACCTGAAATTAAAGGAAAGCAGTTAGCTCTGGGGGTAGATACAGAGCATACAGACGCTTTAAGAACCATGTATGATACTACCTCACAATATGCTTAGTCTGTGGGTGATTTTTTTTTGACTCAGGGAAGATGATTTAACCTGATTCTGATATTTCTACATTTAAAATTTATGCTTGAGAACCTCCACTTGTTGCTCAGGGAGGCTTTGGCTGCTCTGAATGAATGTGTACAATCGCAGGGCCAGAGAAATTGTGTAGACTGGATAAATAATATGCAGTGCCGGTGTGTACTGATGTTTTTCCAATACCTAAAGAGGTTTACTAAAAAATTTTTTAATAAGGAATGGGATAGACCAGGTGTGCCGTTCTCTTCCCCTCCTATTTTTTAGAAGAATGTTTTCTAATAGTTACCACCACACGGGACTTCTGGCAGACAGTTCCTAAGGTGGAGAGAAGAGTTTCTACTCTAGCTAAGCGTACCACTACCTCTGACGAGGACAGTTGTGCTTTTTAGATCCAATGGATAAAAAATGTTTATTCAACAGGGTTTTATCCTGCAGCCCCTTGCATACATTGCTTCTGTCACTGCTGCTGCGGCGTTCTGGGTTGAGTCTCTTGATGAGGCTTTACAGTTAAGCGACTCCATTGGATGAATATATTTGACAAGCTTATGCTAGCCAATTCCTTTGTTTTCTGATGCCTTGTTCATTTGACTAGACTAACGGCTAAGAATTCTG
Organism: Bombina bombina; assembly: GCF_027579735.1. Lineage (NCBI taxonomy): Eukaryota > Metazoa > Chordata > Amphibia > Anura > Bombinatoridae > Bombina > Bombina bombina. Next base: position 564,023,601 of record NC_069499.1, read on the forward strand.
TTTTTTACTATACTGGCGCGCAGAGCGCTATGGCTTATATCATGGTCAGCTGTCGTGACTTTAATAAATAAGCTACTTAACTTCCCTTCAAGGGGCAGACCCTATTCGGGCCTGGTTTGAAGGAGATTATTGCTTATATCACTGGAGGAAAAGGTCATGCCCTTCCTCAGGATAGGTCTAAATCAAGGGCAAAAAAAAAAAAAAAAGTCTAATTTTCGTACCTTTTAAAAACTTCAGGGCAGGTGTGGCATCCTCTTCCTCTAAGGCAAAACAAGAGGGAATTTTTGCTCAGTCCAAGGCGGTCTGGAGACAATCGGACCTGGAACAAAGATAAGCAGGCCAAGGAGCCTGCTGCTGCCTCTAAGGCAGCATGAAGGAACGGACCCCTATCCGGTAACGGATCCTATAGGGGGCAGACTTTCATTCTTTGCCCAGGTGTGGGCAAGAGATGCCCAGGATCCCTAGGCATTGGAATTTATATCCCAGAGATATCTTCTGGATTTCAAAGATTCCCCCCCAAAAAAAGGGGAGATTTCGCCTTTCACAATTATCTGCAAACCAGATAAAGAAGGAGTCATTCTTACATTGTGTACGAGATCCATCCAGTTCCAAGAGAGGAACAGGGACAGAGTTTTTACTCAAATCTGTTTGTGTTTCCCAAGGAGAGGGAACCTTCAGACCTATTTTGGATCTAAAGATCTTAAACAAATTCCTCAGAATTCCGTCATTTAAGATGGAAACTATTCGTACCATCTTAACTATGATCCAGGAGAGTCAATAGAGGACTACAATGGATTTGAAGGATGCTTATCCTCACATTGTGATGCATAAAGATCACCATCGTTTTTCAGGTTTGCCTTTCTAGACAGGCATTACCAGTTTGTAGCTCTTTCCTTTGGGATATCTACAGCCCCAAGAATCTTTATGGAGGTTCTGGGGTCGCTTTGGCGGTCCTTAGACTGCGGGGCATAGAAGTGGCCCCTTATTTAGACGACATCCTGATACAGGCGTCAAACATCCAAATTGCCCAGTCTCATACGGACGTAGTACTGGCATTTCTGAGATCACATGGGTGGAAAGTGAACAAGGAAAGAGTTCTCTATCCCCAATCTCAAGGGTTTCCCTCCTAGGGACTCTGATAGATTCTGTAGAAATGAAAATTTACCTGACGGAGTCCAGGTTGTCAAAGTTTCTAAATTTCTGCCGTGTTTTTTCATCCCATCCGCGCCCTTCGGTGGCTCAGTACATGAATGAAATTGGCTTAATGGTAGCGGCAAGGGACATAGTACCGTTTGCACGTCTACATTTCTGACCGCTGCAACTATGCATGCTCAGTCAGAGGAACGGGGATTACACAGATTTGTCCCCCTGTTAAACCTGGACCAAGAGACCAGAGATTCTCTTCTCTGGTGACTATGTCGGGTCCATCTGTCCAAGGGTATGACCTTCCGCAGGTCAGATGGGACAATTGTTACAATAGATGCCAGCCTTTTAGGTTGGGATGCAGTCTGGAACTCCCTGAAGGCTCAGGGATAGTGGACTTAGGAGGAGACCCTCCTTCTAATAAATATTCTGGAACTGGGAGTGATATTCCATGCTCTTCAGACTTGGCCTCAGTTAGCAACTCTGAGGTACATCATACTCAGTCGGACAATATACACAACTGTGGCTTACATCAGCCATCAAGGGGGAACAGAAGTTCCCTAGCGATGTTAGAAGTCTTACAATAATTCACTGGACAGAGACTCACTCTTATCTATCAGCTATCCATATCCCAGGTGTTCAGAACTGGGAGGTGGATTTTCTAAGTCGTCAGACTTTTCTTCCGGGGGAGTGGGATTTCCTCCGGAGGTCAAGACCAAGCAGGAGAGGGCTTTGGTGTTTTTGACAGCGCCTGAGTAGCCACGCAGGACCTGGTATGCAGATCTGGTGGACATGTCATCCTTTCCATCACGGTCTCTGCTTCTGAGACAGGTCCCTCTACCTCAGGGTCCTTTCAACCATCTAAATAGAATCAATCTGAGATGGACTGCCTGGAGACTGAACGCTTGATGTTATCAAAGCATGGCTTCTCCGAGTCAGTCATTGATACCTTAATACAGACATGAAAGCCTGTCTCTAGGAAAATTGAACATAGATATGGTGTAAATATCTGATTGTTATGAATCCAAGGGTTACTCATGGAGTAAAGTCTGGATTCCCAGGATATTATCTTTTCTCCAAGATGTTTTTGAGAAAAGGGTTGTCAGCTAATTCCTTAAAAGGGGACAGATTTTTACTCTGTCTATTTTTTTGCACAAGCGTCTGGCAGGTATTCTAGACGTTCAGGCATTTGGTCAGGCTTTGGTTAGATCCAAGCCTGTGTTTAAAACTGTTGCTCCGCCATGGAGCTTAAACCTGATTCTTAAGGTTCTTCAAGAAGTTCCGTTTGAACCTTTTTTGTTCCATAGATATCAATCTTTATCTTGGAAAGTTCCTTTTGGGTAGCTAATTCCTCGACTCGTAGAGTCTCCAAGTTATCTGTGTTACAATGTGATTCTCCTTATCTGGTCCTTCGTACGGATAAGGTAGTCCTGCGTACCAACCTGGGTTTTTTCCTAAGGTGGTATCTAACAAGTACATCACTCAAGAGATAGTTGTTCCATGCTTGTATCCTAATCCTTCCTCAAAGAAGGAACGTCTATTACACAATATTGGACGTGGTTTGTGCTTTAAAGTTTTACTTACAAGCTACTACAGTTTTCATCAAACGTTCACCTTGTTTGTTGTCTATTCTGGACAGAGGAGAGGTCAAAAGACTTCAGCAGCCTCTCTGTCTTTTTGGTTAAAAAGCATAATTCATTTAGCTTATGAGACTGCTGGACAGCAGCCTCCTGAAGGGATTACAGCTCATTCTACTAGAGCTGTGGTTTTCACTTGGGCCTTTTTTAAATGTGGCTTCTGTTGAACAGATTTACAAGACGGAGTCTTGGTCTGCGCTTCATACTTTTCAAATTTAACAAATTTGATACCTTGCTTCTTCGGAGGCTATTTTTGGGAGAAAGGGTTTTTTACAGGCAGTGGTAACTTCCGTTTAAGTACCTGCCTTGTCCCTCCCATCATCCGTGTACTTTAGCTTTGGTATTGGTATTCCATAAGTAATGGATGATCCGTGGACTGGATACACTTAACAAGAGAAAACATAATTTATGCTTACCTGATAAATTTATTTCTCTTGTAGTGTATCCAGTCCACGGCCCGCCCTGTCACTTTAAGGCAGGTAATTTTTTCATTTGAACTACAGTCACCACTGCACCCTATGGTTTTTCCTTTCTCTGCATGTTTTCGGTCGAATGACTGAATATGGCAGTTAGGGGAGGAGCTATATAGCAGCTTTGCTGTGGGTGGACTCTTGCAGCTTCCTGTTGGGAAGGAGAATATATTCCATAAGTAATGGATGATCCGTGGACTGGATACACTACAAGAGAAATACATTTATCAGGTAAGCATAAATTATGTTTTTTTTTATTGAACAAATAAGGTGTTATAGTCATTTATAAGAAAATTTTGGGTCCAAAATCACGATTTTCATTTTTGCCCATATCGCCCAGTCCTAATTGCTATGTGTTTTTTATTTGTTAACTATACAGTATTATACCTTAGAGGGTTGTATAGATTATGCCACTCATCTTTTACAATGATATGTAACAAAAGGCCCAAGGTAAGCTTTATTAATTTCCTTTGTTTTCTCTACTTTTCTTTTTTTTTTTTCCTTGGCAATAAAAGATCCTATAACTATATAGGTAGAGCTAATTGTGTAATATTTGTTGAGCACACTTTGTATAACATTGCTAAAATTTAATAACATTTTTTAAAAAAGACCTGTGTGTTAACCACTCTCCCAAACTGGTCTTATGCGTTTTTACAATAATTTTTACCATAGTTATCGTATTTCAGTATAACGATGTGGATAAAAATAAAATTAAAACATTGTTCTGGTGTTAATAAATATTCAACTAAATAACTTACAATATCTGATTCAACATACAATAATTTTGTCTACACTTTAAAATCAAACCTTATACAATATATATATATATATATATATATATATATATATATATATATATATATATATATATATATATATATATATATATATATATATATATATATATATATCATTAAAATAATTCCCAATGGGAATAGAACTTGTACTCAAAACATCTGAAAAAAATTCCTAAGACCAGTGTGTTAACCACTCACCCAACTGGTCTGATTCTATTTCTAAAAAAACAAACTATAACATATTTATCGTTTGTCTGTTACGAATTTAGATTTCAGACCTGTGATGAAGATGCTTGTAATATATGTGTAAACCAATATAAAGGTTTCTATGATAAATGGTACCCTTATAAAATTCTAATACATGTATTTCAAATAGATATACATTTCTCAAACAAATATATATTTACATATTCTAAAAATGTGACAGATAGACAGAGTAAACTATAGTCTCCACAACTAATAATAGTTCTTAACTTTACTTTTATAATTATCTATATATAACCATTAATGTTGATACAGAAGTGCTTATCATTTCAGGTAGGGCAAAAGCTCTTAAAGTGCTCTGCTTAATTTAAAAAAGAGGTTCTTTTTAATTAAAAAAAAATATATAGTTCGAAATCTTAGTTTAATCCAAAAGGGATTAAGGTGTTAAGGTTAAAAATCGGTATCTCTGTTTGCCCTAATTTGTTAGTTAAATTACCTCCCCTCCAATGATGGACAACTTTTTGAATTCCTAAATACATTATTATATCCTTTGGGTTTTTGTCATGAACTCTTGTAAATGGTCTGACACAAATAGTTTTTAATAACTGTTTTTAATATTGTAGACATGTTCCCTTAGTCTAGAAGCCAATGGTCTGGTTGTTCTACCGATATAGAATAAATGACAAGAACATTCCAAAAAATATATGACATTACTAGTTTGTTTGACATGATATTTATTGTCTTGTGTCATATTCTTTATTTATTGTTTTTGATTTGAAAGTACTGTATTTATGTTCTTTTTTGTGTGTAGTGAAGCTCTTACATCCTACACATTTTCAACATTTGTAGAAACCTTTTAAGCCTTCTGCAAAGCCATGGAATTTTAGTTTCATCACATAGGTACCCTCTAGTTACTTTCTTTTATATTTGGTTTGTCCTCGATTATGTCTATCTTTTCCCTGATCCATCTTTACTTTGACACATTAGCTGTTTTACTGAGAGCTAAGTTATAGCTCCTAAGAGTGTGACTATATACAATCCACCTCTTTTAAATTTGTTTATACAGGAATTCACTATTTGTTGTAATTTCCTTTTCTTCCAAGGATTTTAACTTCTCAATATCAGATGTAATAACCAGGAGTCTCCAGTATCCTCCCATTTTTTGCAATGTGGTCATAACTCCGTTTTCCAGTGATTGATGCTATGCCATATCCTAGACAGGGGGTGATAGGGAATTGATCCTCAAAAGGAAGGAGGTCTGCTGGATACATAAATTGAATGCCATGCAACCATATGGCCTAAATAAGGAATTAGACCTGTCTCTATTCCTGTAACAGTTTGCGAGTTACCATATCTGTATTATTTTTAGCTGCTATAATGTATATATTGATTTTATTATGCTACTACACTGTGAATGTAGAAAAAATATATATACTCTTTGATGATTATAATTGTGTTATCTGTTGTAACCACTAGGGGGTGATATAATTGACACTGATTGGCTGTCATGGTGTAGGTGGGCCTATATAAGGGCATACTATAGTCTGTTAGCTAAGTATGATTAAGGGTTATACGCCTAAAATCTCACTTTGTATGACCCAGATGAACTGGTAATAACATTTTTTAACCTACTATTGGTGCTGCTGTTTGTGGACATTGAAGGGTGGACAACATCCCTATATCAGCGTGCACCACACAGGAGGTGCTGTGCAATTCGAGTGTGTAACACATTATTCCAGTCCTTGATGGAACAACCGCAAAATTATGAGAACCGTATTGATTGCATCCATAGAATTGCAGAACCACAAAACCAATCAACAGATAAACCTGGACACCATTGCGCATCTACATTATTGCCAATACAAAGTGAATCTGCTAAGAGAAGCTTTAAGAAAGCAAACCTATCAAGGCGAATTCGCAGGCATACAACTATTCCCAAATTTATCTACCCACACACTTTTATAGAGAACTTTTTCTGAATTCACTTCTGAATGAAGGAAACTAGGTATTCGATATCGCTGGGGGTTCCCAACGAAGCTAATCATTCACAAAGATGGTTCTCAACATATTGTGACAAGCTGACAAGGTTTAGACTGACTCCAACAATGGCCCTGGCCTTCTCCCGCACAGGGAACACTGTGCTAAACTGCATCCTTTTTGTGGGTTTTTCTTTCTCTTGTAAGGTGTATCCAGTCCACGGGTTCATCCATTACTTGTGGGATATTCTCCTTCCCAACAGGAAGCTGCAAGATGACACCCACAGCAGAGCTGTCTATATAACTCCTCCCCTAACTGCCACCCCCAGTCATTCTCTTGCAGCTCTCGACAAGATAGGAAGTATCAAGAGATATGTGGTGACTTAGTGTAGTTTTACCTTCAATCAAAAGTTTGTTGTTTTTAAACGGTGCCGGCGTTGTACTGTTTTACTGTCAGGCAGAAATTAGAAGAAGAGTTCTCCCTGGAGGTTGATGATCTTAGCGGTTTGTAACTAAGGTCCATTGCTGTTCTCACACATAACTGAAGAGTATGGGACAACTTCAGTTGGGGGAACGGTCTGCAGATTACCTGCTTTGAGGTATGTTCAGTATATTTATTTCTAGAGAGATGAATGAGTTCTAAAAAATGCTGACAGAGCCTTGTGTATTTGAGGTAAGCCTGATGCAGTGATTTAACAGCGACTGGGATCATGCTTACAAAACAGGGTAATACTCTTATTACTTAGTGACAGTTAAACGTTTACATGAATTCAAAAATAGGACGTTTTTTCTCTGAGGGAGATAACTCTTTATTTGGGGCCTAGTTTCCACATGGCTAATCAGATACTCCTAGGATTATTTTCTTAAGGCCCCTCTGGCATCCAGTACATGGTGGGAGGGGCCTATTTTAGCGCTCTAAATGCGCAGTTTTAATTCAGACTGAGACATCCAGCTTCCCTAGAGGAGTCCTCTGGCACCTGAGGACCATTATAAGGGGTTTATTTCTGCACAAAATCGTACTTGAGGGCAGGTAGGAGCCTCAGCAGAGCTGTGGCAGGGTGCTTAACTGTCTTTTAACGTTTTTAAATCCGGTTTGGGGCCTAAGGGGTTAATCATCCATTTGCAAGTGGGTGCAATGTTGCTTTAGTCCCTTACACACACTGTAAAAATTTCAAAGACTTTACTATATTTTTACACTGTTTTGCAGTTTAAGTGTTAGTTTTTTCTCTTAAAGGCACAGTAACGTTTTTGTTTAATTGCTGTTTCACCTTTATTAAAGTGTTTTCCAAGCTTGCTTGTCTCATTACTAGTCTGTTAAACATGTCTGACATAGAGGAAACTCCTTGTTCAGTATGTTTAGAAGCCATGGTGGAACCCCCTCTTAGAATATGTACCAAATGTACTGAAATTTCTATAAACTATAAAGACCATATTATGGCGCTTAAAGATTTATCTCCAGGGGATTCTCTGACTGAAAAAAGGGAGATTATGCCATCTAGCTCTCCCCATGTGTCAGAACCTATAACTCCCGCTCAAGTGACGCCAAGTACATCTAGCGCGTCTAATTCTTTTACCTTACAGGACATGGCGGCAGTTATGAATGCTACCCTCACAGAGGTATTTTCCAAACTGCCAGGGTTACAAGGAAAGCGAGACAGCTCTGGGGCTAGAACTAATACAGAGCTTTCTGACGCTTTAATGCCTGTGTCCGATATACCCTCATAATACTCAGAAGCCGAGGCAGGTGAGCTTCTATCTGTGGGTGACATTTCAGACTCAGGGAAGGCGTTGCTTCAGTCTGATTCTGAAATGACAGTGTTTAAATTTAAGCTTGAACACCTCCGCTTATTGCTTAGGGAGGTTTTAGCGACTCTGGATGATTGTGACCCCATTGTGGTTCCAGAGAAATTGTGTAAAATGGACAAATACTTTGCAGTGCCTGTTTACACTGATGTTTTTCCAGTCCCTAAGAGGTTTTCGGAAATTATTACTAAGGAATGGGATAGACCAGGTGTGCCGTTCTTTCCCCCTCCTGCTTTCAAAAAGATGTTTCCCATAGATGCCGCCGTACGGGACTCGTGGCAGACGGTCCCTAAGGTGGAGGGAGCAGTCTTTACCCTAGCTAAGCGTACAGTTATCCCCGTTGAGGACAGTTGTGCTTTCCTAGATCCTCTGGATAAAAAATGGGAGGGTCTCCTTAAGAAAATTTTTATTCATCAAGGTTTTATTCTCCAGCCTCTTGCATGCATAGCCCCAGTTACTGCTGTAGCGGCTTTTTGGTTTGAGTCTCTTGAGGAGGCTCTGCAGGTGGAGACTCCACTAGACGACATTCTAGAAAGGATTAAAGCTCTTAAGTTAGCTAATTCCTTTATTTCTGACGCGGTTTTTCAGTTAACCAAACTAACGGCTAAGAATTCAGGTTTTGCCATTTTGGCGCGTAGGGCGCTATGGCTTAAGTCCTGGTCAGCAGACGTTACTTCAAAGTCTAAGCTTCTTAACATCCCCTTCAAGGGACAGACCCTATTCGGGCCCGGTCTGAAGGAGATCATTTCTGATATTACTGGAGGAAAATGTCACGCCCTTCCTCAGGATAGGTCCAATAAGAGGACCAAACAGAATAATTTTCGTTCCTTTCGAAACTTCAAGAGTGGCGCAGCCTCAGTTTCCTCTAATGCAAAACAAGAGGGAAATTTTGCCCAGTCCAAACCAGTCTGGAGACCTAACCAGGCTTGGAACAAGGGGAAGCAGGCCAAGAAACCTGCGGCTGCCTCTAAGACAGCATGAAGGAGTAGCCCCGGATCTGGGACCGGATCTAGTAGGGGGCAGACTTTCTCTCTTCGCCCAGGCTTGGGCAAGAGACATCCAGGATCCCTGGGTGCTAGAAATTGTTTCCCAGGGATATCTTCTGGAATTCAAAGAAAAGTCAGAAATTGCCCAAGCACCAAGGGTGTAGCAAAACTTGTTTGCTGGTGTGCCAACTATTGGACCTGCACCAAGGTCCCAAGAAAACAGTCCAAAAATAATAGTATAGCTGCACCACCAATTGTATTAAAACATCATGTTTTTATTTAGCCACTTTAAAACAGACAACGTTTCGGACCCATGTCCTTATTCGTGTCATGTCTCTGAGACATGAATAAGGACATGGGTCCGAAACGTTGTCTGTTTTAAAGTGGCTAAATAAAAACATGATGTTTTAATACAATTGGTGGTGCAGCTATACTATTATTTTTGTTCTGGAATTCAAAGGTTCACATCCAAAGGGGGGATTTCATCTCTCACAACTATCTGTAAACCAGATAACAAGAGAGGCATTCTTACGTCAAGACCTACTGCTTATGGGAGTGATCCACCCAGTTCCAAGAGAGGAACAGGGGCTGGGTTTTTATTCAAACCTGTTTATAGTTCCCAAAAAAGAGGGAACTTTCAGACCTATCTTGGATCTCAAGATCCTAAACAAATTTCTCAGGGTCCCATCCTTCAATATGGAGACAATCCGAACCATCCTCCCTATGATCCAGGAGGGTCAATACATGACTACCGTGGACTTAAAGGATGCTTATCTCCACATTCCGATTCACAGAGATCATCATCAGTTCCTCAGGTTCGCCTTCCTAGACAGGCATTACCAGTTTGTGGCTCTTCCCTTCAGGTTAGCCACGGCACCAAGAATCTTTACGAAGGTTCTAGGGTCCCTTCTGGCGCTCTAAGGCCGCGGGGCATAGCGGTAGCCCCTTACCTAGACGACTTCTGATTCAGGCGTCGACTTTTCAAAATGCCAAGTCCCATACGGACATTGTTCTGGCCTTTCTGAGGTCTCACGGGTGGAAAGTGAACATAGAAAAGAGTTCTCTCTCTCCTCTCACAAGAGTTTCCTTCTTCGGAACTCTGATAGATTCAGTAGAGATGAAAATTTTTCTGACAGAAGTCAGGATATCAAAACTTCTAACTTCTTGCCGTGCTCTTCATTCCACTTCTCGGCCATCAGTGGCTCAGTGTATGGAAATGATCGGCCTAATGGTAGCGGCAATGGACATAGTTCCGTTTGCCCGCCTACATCTCAGACCACTGCAACTTTGCATGCTCAACCAGTGGAATGGGGACTACACAGATTTGTCTCCTCTGTTAAATCTGGATCAAGAGACCAGGGATTCTCTTCTCTGGTGGTTATCTCGGGTCCATCTGTCCAAGGGAATGAGTTTCCGCAGGCCAGAGTGGACTATAGTGATGACAGATGCCAGCCTTCTGGGCTGGGGCGCAGTCTGGAACTCCCTGAAGGCTCAGGGTTCGTGGACTCAGGAGGAAGCCCTCCTTCCGATAAACATTCTGGAACTAAGAGCAATATTCAATGCTCTTCAGGCTTGGCCTCAACTAGCTGCGGCCAAGTTCATCAGATTTCAGTCGGACAATATCACGACTGTAGCCTATATCAACCATCAGGGGGGAACAAGGAGTCCCCTGGCAGTGATGGAGGTTTCCAAGATAATTCTATGGGCAGAGGTTCACTCTTGCCATCTCTCAGCTATCCATATCCCAGGAGTAGAGAACTGGGAGGCGGATTTTCTAAGTCGGCAGACTTTTCATCCGGGGGAGTGGGAGCTCCATCCGGAGGTATTTGCCCAGCTAATTCAACTTTGGGGCAAACCAGAACTGGATCTAATGGCGTCTCGTCAGAACGCCAAGCTTCCTTGTTACGGGTCCAGGTCAAGGGATCCCCAGGCAGCGCTAATAGATGCTCTATCAGTGCCCTGGTCCTTGAACCTGGCTTATGTGTTTCCACCGTTTCCTCTCCTCCCTCGTCTGATTGCCAAGATCAAGCAGGAGAGAGCTTCGGTGATTTTGATAGCGCCTGCGTGGCCACGCAGGACTTGGTATGCGGATCTGGTGGACATGTCATCCTCTCCACCATGGACTCTGCCGCTGAGGCAGGACCTTCTACTCCAAGGTCCATTCAAACATCCAAATCTAATTTCTCTGCGTCTGACTGCTTGGAGATTGAACGCTTGATTTTATCAAAACGTGTTTTCTCCGAGTCAGTCATTGATACCTTGATTCAGGCTTGAAAGCCTGTCACCAGGAAAATCTATCATAAGATATGGTGTAAATATCTTCATTGGTGTGAATCCAAGGGTTACTCATGGAGTAAGGTCAGGATTCCTAGGATACTATCTTTTCTCCGAGAAGGATTGGAAAAGGGATTATCGGCTAGTTCCTTAAAGGGACAGATTTCTGCTCTGTCTATTCTTTTGCTCAAGCGCCTGGCTGATGTTCCAGACGTTCAGGCGTTTTGCCAGGCTTTGATTAGAATCAGGCCTGTGTTTAAACCTGTTGCTCCGCCATGGAGTTTAAATTTAGTTCTTAAAGTTCTTCAAGGGGTTCCGTTTGAACCCTTGCATTCCATAGATATCAAGCGTTTATCTTGGAAAGTTCTGTTTTTAGTAGCTATCTCTTCGGCTCGAAGAGTTTCAGAGTTATCTGCCTTGCAGTGTGATTCCCCTTACCTGATCTTCCATGCAGATAAGGTAGTTTTGTGTACCAAACCTGGGTTTCTTCCTAAGGTAGTATCTAATAGGAATATCAATCAGGAAATTGTTGTTCCGTCACTGTGTCCTAATCCTTCTTCAAAGAAGGAACGTCTGTTACACAATCTTGACGTGGTTCGTGCTTTAAAGTTTTATTTGCAAGCTACTAAGGATTTTCGTCAAACATCTGCATTGTTTGTCGTCTACTCTGGAAAGAGGAGAGGCCAAAAGGCTTCGGCAACTTCTCTTTCTTTTTGGCTGAGAAGCATAATCCGTTTAGCTTATGAGACTGCTGGCCAGCAGCCTCCTCAAAGAATTACAGCTCATTCTACTAGAGCGGTAGCTTCCACATGGGCTTTTAAACATGAGGCCTCTGTTGAACAGATTTGTAAGGCGGCGACTTGGTCTTCACTTCATACTTTTTCTAAATTCTACAAATTTGATACTTTTGCTTCCTCGGAGGCTATTTTTGGGAGAAAGGTCTTGCAGGCAGTGGTGCCTTCCGTTTAAGTGCCTGCCTTGTCCCTCCCTTCATCCGTGTCCTAAAGCTTTGTTATTGGTATCCCACAAGTAATGGATGAACCCGTGGACTGGATACACCTTACAAGAGAAAACAAAATTTATGCTTACCTGATAAATTTCTTTCTCTTGTGGTGTATCCAGTCCACGGCCCACCCTGTCACTTTAAGGCAGGTGTTTTTTATTTTTAAACTACAGTCACCACGGCACCCTATAGTTTCTCCTTTTTCTTGCTTGTCTTCGGTCAAATGACTGGGGGTGGCAGTTAGGGGAAGAGCTATATAGACAGCTCTGCTGTGGGTGATCCTCTTGCAGCTTCCTGTTGGGAAGGAGAATATCCCGCAAGTAATGGATGAACCCGTGGACTGGATACACAAGAGAAAGAAATTTATCAGGTAAGCATACATTTTGTTTTTCCCACACTTTGTATTTCATTTTTTTTTATATATGCTGTACTTATTTCTCTTACAACATCACTTCCTTTCTCACTCCCTCTTTCACTCTTCCAATCACTTCAAATGTGTGTCTCTCTCCCCCACTAAAAAATACACAGTTAATGCTTGCCTCATACATTAATTCCTTTCATGATTGTAAGAGTCCACTAAATCACATGTGGGATTATATATTCTATCCACCTGGAGGAGGCTAAACACCCCTACATTCCAGAGCTTTGTTCTACCCACACTCCCAGTAATCGATCAGTTATAGCCAAGCAGAAAAAAAAAAAAAATGAAGTAAAGGACCAGATTGGAGCAAATGAAGTGCAAAAAAGTATTGCCGCCAGTTGTTTATAATAACAAAAGATAAGTAAATCAGATAATAATAGTAAAAGGGGAAGATTAAAAGGGAGGAGTGGGGTGAGAGGGCAGGTAGAAGTACATCAGTCTGTGTGTATGGGGAAGCAACACTGCAGGACAAAAAAGAAAATCACATGATTATGATAAAATGTAAGATCACCATGCTGGACCAGGATACAAATGTATTATGAAAGTAATGAATTTATCAGGCAAGCAGAAATTCTGTTTTCCTTCATAAGACGGTAAGAGTCCATGAGAGCATCACATGTGAGATACAATACCGAAGCAATGAAGTCCAAGAGACCACCACAAAATAGGGTGGGTCAATACTGGTAAGCTTAGGTGGCCTTAGTGTTATGGCAAACAGGCGACCGCCTAAGGCCTCACTTATGGTGGGGCCTCATACAAGGCCATAAAAAAAAAAAATATATGTGCTGTTTGTTTTCTTTCTTTTCGTCCATGGGACAGTTAGTTTTAAATAATAACAGCCTCACCCACCAGCTTCCTCCAGGCACATCCAGATATTCTAACTCACACAGCCTCTTAGACACAACCACAAGTTATCTGGCTCCTGTCAAGTGCAGACTTGCCCCTTCCTTTTCCTCCACCTTCTGCCTGCCCCAGTGCGGTGCTGTCAGTCTCAGCATAATCAGGAAGCAGGACAACAGGCAGCAATGAAAAGGAGGGGGAGATGTATCTAGTCTGATTATCCTAAAATACCTCCTAGGCTTCCCCATTCTAACCAATAGGCAACAAGAGATAATAAGCAGCTAGTAATATTTCTTATACTCTCATGTCTGTCCCACCACTGTCGCCCTCTCTCCTTCTCTCTCTCTCCAGTCTTGTGTATTTTTCATTGGACAAACATTGTACATGTCAACGTTTTTGCGCACACTGCTCAAAAAAATAGAGGGAGCATTGCTACTGAGTAATTTTTTAGGTAAATATGTAATTTATTTGTAATATTTTCTAAGTAACTTTTTATAGATATGTTGCATGTTTTATTCATTTTTGTCCCAAGTGAATTGTTAGAATGGGTTGTCACTATGCAAGACAAGAAAGTAAAATGAGTTATTTGTTCTAAACATAATAAAAAAATATTTAATATATTCTGCATTGACATGGTATATGTTGTTTATTTATGCCATAACTAACCATTTATCTCAGATTCTGTTACTCATATTTATATCATCTTGTTCTTTGTTATAATAATAAAAAAAAACACTTATTTGTGGTTCACATATTAGATTTTTAGATTGAATGACTGATATCATGCTGTCCTTGAGCATGTAATTTGAGAATTAGATTGCCTCTTTAATTGTAAAGCTCCACCATTTCCATTAACACTGTTTAATAATGGAAATATTGCATTCAACATTTATACTTAATTCAAAATATTAGAATTAACAATACAATATAACACAGGAGGGATCTGTTCCAAAGAACTTACAATCTAGAAATGGCTTAGTTCTTTTTTGTATATTGGACCCTTTTCTATGCAGTCTTATCCTGTTGTTTATCTATGCATTCCTAGAAGTCTAATCATTTTTCTTACACACAGTTTTCTTTGCCATTTTATGGTTCAATTTGTGTTACCGTACCTAAATTGTAGCACAAGTGCGGGCCATGTAATATATACATTTTACTTACGTAATCATGGCTAGTATGGACTGTAAATACACTAAATTAATTTATACTAATTTGCCAATCAGTAATTTTCCGTAGTTAAACAGTAATGTCACTTTATACTTAGCACCATGCAGATTCATAACTGCATACATTTTTTTTATCATGAATCTAATAATCTAGATTCTATTGTGATTGATTGTCCCTTTGACATCCTCACTTCCTGTCACCTCCCCTCCACGCGCGCTCTCTCTACCAGCTAGAGATGATGAAACCAACTGGGCGTGTCCGCGCGCTAAGGGGAGGGCAAAACAGGCGGATACGCGCATCGTGAACGCGCATTACACACGTGACTCGAATGTAGCCAATGCGGATGCGTTATAATGTGGGGTTAAAGCGCGTGCCCGCTTGAAAAAAATAAAAACGGTGAGAGGGGAGAAAAAAAAGCTCACGGGTAGAAAAAAGAGCGGGAGAGAAACAGAGACTTAATAATGTCTGAGGAAAAACCAAAGGTAAGCGGGGTGGCGAGTGTAAGTGCATAGATTGCAGAAATCCTGCGTGTTTGTCTGAGTTGCCTGTATCTGCAAGAAAGAAGAGCAGGGACTCGGTTATATCGGGTCTAAAAGAGCGTAGTCGGACTTGTTCTGGTTAAATATATACATTTTAAAAACATTAACGCCTGGGGGTTAAACCGTGAAGCAATTAGGCCTTAGTAAGAGGGCAGGCGTTGGGCAGAGTCCAAAGAGCGTAGGGGAACGGTTTTATTTCGATTTAGGCCAGAATGCCCATCAAGCCAGCTCTTAGACTAAGGTGGCCTTAAAAAAAAAAAAAACCACAGGGAAGGGAACACGATCGTCACAATGTCATGCACCATTAATGGCAGTAGGGGGAGCAGAGAAATGTTTTACAGAGTGCGAACAGCTGAGGCTGGAGGCCGCCAGAATTATTATACAGACTCTTCAGGGAATGCGCGCCAAACCGGCCGGTGCCCTCACACGTGTGAGCGCTCAGTGAATTATTCCAATTTCTTCTCAGACCTACGACTGTGTGCAGAAATTTCGTTTGGTCAAAAAACGGATTTCTAGCACCATCACAATCCGCATGATGTATACACGTGCGTGACTTCTGTTTACAGTAGTTCTGTCTGGCTGCCATAGGAAGCTGTAGTGTAATTTACCATAGCTAAAAAAAATAGCGTGACATAGGAACACAATTTTTACTCTGTACTTTTTTGTTTTGTTAACAAAATAAACAGATCTGTTAACTACTCTTGCGCTAAATGTTAGTTTTTTGGGTTGGGGGGGAGGGGTATTGCCTTGCGCTATATATATATATATATATATATATATATATTTATTTTAAGACATGGAGGATTTTAATATGAGATTTCTATCTCCCACATACTTTTAATGAATATATATAATTCATACACTTCTCATGGATCTAAAGACCTGTTTCTCTGCTAATTCAGTAAGATTTGAAAGGACCAGTAAATACAATTTGCATAATAAACAAATATAATGGCATTTAGTCTGAACTTCAATGTATATACTGTGAATTCTTGCACATGCTCAGTAGGAGCTGGTATACATATAAAAAGAATGCACATTTTAATGGAAGTATATTGGAAAGTTGTTTAAAATTGCATACTCTATACGAATCATGAAAGGTTAAATTTTGACTTGAGTGTCCCTTTAACCCCTTAGTGACCAGAGCACTTTTCCATTTGTTGACCGTTTGGGACCAAGGCTAGTTTTACATTTCTGCAGTGTTTGTGTTCAGCTGTAATTTTCCTCTTACTCATTTACTGTACCCACACATATTATTATATACCAATTTTCTCGCCATTAAATGGAATTTCTAAAGGTACCATTATTTTCATCATATCTTTATAACTTACTATAATTTTTTTATAAAATGAGGAAAAAATTAAACTCTTTTTTCAAACTTTGACCCCCAAAATCTGTTGCACATCTACAACCACCAAAAAACACCCATGCTAAATAGTTTCTAAATTTTGTCCTGAGTTTAGAAATACCCAATGTTTACATATTCTTTGCTTTTTTTGCAAGTTATAGGGCCATAAATACAAGTAGCACTTTGCTATTTCCAAACCACTTTTTTTTTCAAAATTAGCGCTAGTTATATTGGGACACTAATATCTGTCAGGAATCCCTGAATATCCCTTTGACATGTATATATATTTTTTTTAGAAGACATCCCAAAGTATTGATCTAGGCCCATTTTGGTATATTTCATGCCACCATTTCACCGCCAAATGCTATCAAATAAAAAAAATTGTTCACTTTTTCACAAATTTTTCCACAAACTTTAGGTTTCTCACTGAAATTATTTACAAACAGCATGTGCAATTATGGGACAAATGGTTTTAAATGCTTCTCTGGGAACCCCTTTGTTCAGAAATAGCAGACATATATGGCTTTGACGTTGCTTTTTGGTAATTAGAAGGCCGCTAAATGCCACTGTGCACCACACGTGTATTATGCCCAGCAGTGAAAGGGGTTAATTATGGAGCTTATAGGGTTAATTTTAGTGTAGTAGCCAACCCCAAGAATTGATCTAGGCCCATTTTGGTATATTTCATGCCAACATTTCACCGTCAAATGCGATCAAATAAAAAAAAAAAAAAAAAAACTTAAAATTATTCACAACTTTAGGTTTCTCACTGAAATTATTTACAAACAGCTTGTGCAATTATGACACAAATGGTTGTAAATGCTTCTCTGGGATCCCCTTTGTTCAGAAATAGCAGACATATATGGCTTTGGCGTTGCTTTTTGGTAGTTAGGTCGCTAAATGCCTCTGCGCATCACACGTATATTATGTCTAGCAGTGAAGGGGTTAACAAGGTAGCTTGTAGGGAGCTTGCAGGGTTAATTTTAGCTTTAGTGTAGAGATTAGCCTCCCACCTGACACATCCCACCCTGATCCCTCCCCCACCCCACAATTGTCCCCGCCATCTTAAGTACTGGCAGAAAGTCTGCCAGTACTAAAATACGTGTTTTTGGGGGGTTAGGGTTTTTTTTAAAAAAAAATTCTTCTGCTGTGTAGGACCCCTCCTTAGCCCCTAACCCCCCGCCTTATTGTGTGCCATATTGGCTACTGGCAGCTGTCTGCCAGTACCAAGTTTGCAATAACAATGTGTTTTTTTTTTTTTGTTTTTTTTTTTTAATTTTTATTATTTTATTAAATATTTTCTTTATTTCTGTAGTGTAGCTGCCCCCTCAACATCCAACCCCCCATCCTCTCCCAGATCACTTAATTTTAAAATACCACCCTCCCAGTCCTCTCTCCCAGCCACGGATCTACAGCATATTTTTGCTGTTTGCACAGATCTCACGTGCGTCCCCGCGCACAAGATCCCCCCCCCCCCTCCTCCACCAATGACTGTCCACCCACCTCCCTGGATGAGCTCCCACCCACCGACGATAACTGCCATGGATAGCCGATGCAGAGAGGGCCACAGAGTGGCTCTCTGCATCGGATGGCTAAAAACGGTTATTGCAGGATGCCTCAATATAGAGGCATCACTGCAATAACATGAAAGCGGCTGGAAGCGATCCTTGGTCATTAACTGCATTTTTTTGCAGGACGTACCCCATACGTCGTTGGTCGTTAAGGGAGATTGAACCTTGTTACTTTATCAGCAAATTTATGACAGTCCCTAATTTATCTTGGCAGAGACAAGATAAGGTTACATAGGTTTTAGAAACCTGTTCTGCTTAAAGAGACAGCAACACGTAATTACATGTTTATACAGCCTTCTTATAGTAACACATAAGCAGAGACTTAAAGGGCCAGTAAACCTAAAAAATGTTATACAATTCTGCACATAGTGCAGAATTATATAACATTATATTGGTATTATCGTTCTAAAACTTAATATTCCCTTTGTATTTTTTATAAATATGACTGTTTCTCAGACCCGCTCTCTGTGCTCTTCTGAGCGGGTCTGTTTTTATTACACAGCGCATTGGGCCAGCTGTATAGTCACAGCCCGGCCCTGACCGCGCCATAACACTAAGTGCAGCTCGCTCCTGCTGTCAGACAGAGCAGGAGCGAGCAGCACTTAGTGTTATGGCCTGGTCAGGGCCGGGCTGTGACTATACAGCTGGCCCAATGCGCTGTGTAATAAAAACAGACCCGCTCAGAAGAGCACAGAGAGCGGGTCTGAGAAACAGTCATATTTATAAAAAAATTCAACGGGAATATTAAGTTTTAGAACGATAATACCAATATAATGTTATATAATTCTGCACTATGTGCAGAATTATATAACATTATTTTTTAGATTTACTGACACTTTAATGTTAAGTGTGTATCACTTTGTTGCCATTAAGTCAAGAGTGCAGTCGGTGGAGCTTATTTGGAAGAGCAATTTCAGGCTTGCATCTCAAAGACTTAACTTTTTTTTATAATGTTCCTTTAAAGGGATATTAACACCAATTTTTTTTCATTCATGATTCAGATAGAGCATTACATTTTAAGCAACTTTCTAATTTACTCCTATTATCAATATATAATAATGGCTTTGGCATTGCTTTTTGGTAATTAGAAGGCCGCTAAATGCTGCTGTGCACCACACTTGTATTATGCCCAATAGTGACTCCTCTCAAACAGCTCTCTTCCCTCCCCCCACAGGTCACCCCCATCTTAAGTACTGGCAAAAAGTCTGCCAGTATAAACTTTTTTTTTTTTTTCTGCAGCGTAGGATCCCCCTTTACCACCCAACCTCCCTGATCTCCCCCCAAACGGCTCTCTAACCCTCCCCCCTCTACCTATTTGCAGCCATCTTAGGTACTGGCAGCTGTCTGCCAGTACCCAGTTTGCAGTTAAAATTGGGCTCAATGTTTAGTTTTTTATTTTAATAAACACATTTTTTTCCGTAGTGTTGCTGCGCCCCCTCAATACCCTACCTGCCTCCCCCTCCCAGATCCCTTTCCCAACACTTATCCCCCCTCACAAATTGTTTTTGGTAGCATTACCCTAGTGGTACCCGCCCCTCCCCCGAAAGCAGCTGGAAGTGATCGCAATCGCTTCCAGCACTTAAAACCTTATTAAGGTCCGTTTTTTTTGTAGGACGTACCTTGTATGTCCTTGGTCGTTACGGGGTTAAAAGCAGGAATGTAAGCATACGAGCTGGCCAATTTTTGGTTCAGCACCTGTGTAGCGCTTTCTGATTGGTGTCTAAATATAGCCATCATTCAGTAAGCGCTACCCAGTTTCTGAACCAAGAATTGGCTTTTTTCTAAGCTTACATTCAAATAAAGATACTAATAACAAAAAAAAATAGTAGGAGTCAATTATAAAGTTGCTGCTCTATCTTGATTTTTTCCTTAACTCCCTTTAAGGACATATATGTAGCAGTTAGCCTTGAGGTCAGCATAGCACATTTCAAGTTCTGAAAATAGGAAAATGTTAAGTTTCTATGAAATTAAGTGGGCAAAATAAGTAATGAAAATATATTGCTAATTAGACATTTTATAGAAAATCACAAGGGGTTTACTGTTCCTATAAAGGACCATTAACCCTTTGAGTGCTAAGCACTTTCCCACCTGGGTGCTAAGATTTTTTTTTAACGTTTTTATTTTTTTTAATTTATTTCATACCTCCAAGACTTACACTGTTGGAAATGTTAGGTGATTACCTTCCCAATGGTGGGTCTTGGGGGTCTGTAGCTGCTTAGATGCCTGAGATACAGGCTTCTAAGCAGCATGCCCCCTGCTCCTATACTTAACATTGTTAAGTATAAATAAAGTTGCGTGGTGGCGTCATCACGTTATTGCGCGTGACGTCATCACGCAAAACAGGAAGCCCCGGCAATGCCTGTCACTCTACAGGCACGATCGCCGGGGTAGGACGGGTGGGAGCCCCCAGATCTCCCTCATGGTGGGAGAGTGCTAGTGACGGCTCTGAGCCGTCATTAGCACCAGAGTGGGAAACTCTGTGACGGCTCAGCCGTCATTAGCACTCAAAGGGTTAAAGGGATAGTAAGCCCAATTTTTTTTTTATTCATTATTCCTATATAGAGCATGCGATTTTAAGCAACTTTTTAATTTACTCTTATCAATTTTTCTTCCTACTCTTGGTATCTTTATTTAAAAAGCAGAAATGTATGTTTAAGAGCCGGCCCATTAATGGTTCAGTACCTGGGTTGCTCTTGCATTTTTGGTGGCTAAATGTAACTAACCAATCAGCAAGTGCAACCCAGTCCTGAACCAAAAATGGGCCGGCTCTTAAACATACATTTCTGCTTTTCAAATAAAGATTCCAAGAGAAGGAAGAAAAATAATCAGAGTAAACTAAAAAGAGCATGCAATTTTAAGCAACTATCTGAATCATGAAAGTAAACCCAATTTTTTTTTCTATCCCACACAGTTGAGTTGCCTAAGTGACTAATAAACAACAAGGAAATGTTGGCACTTACTCAATTTCAAATGAGTAGTAGATTTTATTTTTACCTTTCTTAAAGTGAAGGTAAACTTTGGTGAATGAAAGTCAGTTAAAAATACTATTAAAAACAAGGGCACTTTCATTCATCAAAGTTTACCTTCACTTTAAGAAATGTAAAAATAAATCTAAAAACCTTAAAAAGCAAATTCTTATAAATTGTATACTTTCCAACTGTTACTTTTTAAAAAAAAAAAAATTGCAAACGCATATTAAAGGGACACTGAACCCACATTTTTTCTTCTGTGATTCAGATAGAGTATGACATTTTAAACAACTTTCTTATCAAATTTTCTTTATTCTCTTGGTATCTTTATTTGAAATGCAAGAATGTAAGTTTAGATGGCAGCCCATTTTTGGTGAACAACCTGGGTTGTCCTTGCTGATTGGTGGATAAATTCATCCATCAATAAAAATGTGCTGTCCAGAGGTCTGAACCAAATGCTTAGATGCCTTCTTTTTCAAATAAAGATAGCAAGAAAATGAATACAAATTGATAATAGGAGTAAATTAGAAAGTTGCTTAAAATTTATGCTCTCTGAATCACAAGAGGAAAAAACTGGGTTCAGTGTCCCTTTAAGGGAAAAACAATTTTACAGTATACTGTCCCTTTAAAGTGTGCATATAAAAATGTCTGCACAATTTGATAATGAAATTAAGAAAAAAAAATTCTTAGCTGAATAGTTTAATTTTGACTAGCCCTTATCCTTCTACTGAAACTTTACACTAATTTCTGTAGTATTAAAATTAGGGATGCACAGAAATTTCGGCCGCAGAAAGTTTCGGCCGAAAATGGCATTTTTGGCTATTTCGGTTTTCGGTTATTTTGCCTGTTTCGGTAAAATTGTGTAGCATGTTTCAAATTTGATGCTAGCCTAGAGCTGCTGTTTAAGTTTATTACTTGACTTACTGTTCTGCATATGAGTTTTCTAGGACTATACTTTATTTGGATATTTGGTAAAAAAAAAACAACTTAAATATGATTCTGTTACATAGAAGTAAATGAAGAATAATACAGTATATTGATATTTATAATTGTTTTAAGTAGGGATGCACCAAAATTTTGGTCGCCGAAAATGGCATTTTTTGCCTGGTTTTTTTTGTTCTTGGTAAAATTATTGTGTAGCATATTATTGTTTTAAGATATTTTTGTCCAATTTCAGTGTGTTACTTTCAATAAAAGTGTGGGATTTTTTTATTGACTAATTATGCAAAAAAAAAAAAAACCCCAAAAAAAATATTTGAAAATAATTTGAAAAAATACATTTTCGGTATCAGTTTCGGTTTTCGGCCAAGTGCATCCCAAATTTTCGGATTCGGTTTCGGTCCAGCATTTCCATTTCGGTGCATCACTAATTAAAATAGCTGCACAGTATATGATACCTGTAGTAAGCAGTGTTTATGCCAGTAGCTCAGGTGCAAATTAGTTTTGCAGGTAGCAGTTGGGCCTTTATTGGACCAAAATTCTGTATTCATGCCTCAAACAGGAAAAAATGTTTCAACTGTTCCATAAGCAGAAAATTCTAAAATATGGACTACCTGCTTTGGTAGACTTACCACGGTTTGTTTTAGTTTGATAGTTGCCTGAAGCAACCCTTCTAGGCATGCACGAGATGCCGCTATGCCTCTACTGGAATTTTACTGCTTTTCTCCATATAGTATTCAACACATGCTCAGTGCTTTTGCATTCTTTATTATGCATTTACTGATTTTAATTGTCATTCTTAAAGGGATAGTACACACCAAAAATGTAGTTGTTTAAAAAGATAGATAATATACTTTACCTCTGTAATTACCTTGTATCTAAGCTTCTGCTGAATGCCTCCTTATCTCAGATCTTTTAACAGACTTGCATTTCAGGCAATTAGTTCTGACTCTTAAATAACTTCATGTGCATGAGCACAGTGTTATCTATATGAAACACATGAACTAATGCCCTCTAGTGGTGAAAACTGTCAAATGCAGAGGCGGCCTTTAAGGGCTTAGAAATTAGCATATGAGCCTACCTATGTTTAGCTTTCAGCTAAGAATAACGAGAGAACAAAGCAAATTTGATGATAAAAGTAAATTAGAAAGTTGTTTAAAATTACACGTGCTATCTGGATCATGAAAGTTTAAAGGGACATTATACACACTTTTTTTTTTTTTTCTTTGCATAAATGTTTTGTAGATTATCTATTTATATAGCCCATAAAGTGTTGTGTGTTTTTTTTTTTTAAATGTATAGTTTTGCTTATTTTTAATAACTGCACTGATTTTCAGACTCCTAATCAAACCCCAAAGTTTTAGGAGAATACCGTCCTATATCTACTCCAGCTTGCTCCTATTTGTGTAAAGGGTCTTTTCATATGCAAAGTGAGTGGGGAGTGTCTTATTTCCTACTTTCAGTGGGCTTTCCAGCCTCCTTTTTCAACAGAGCTAAACAGAGAGCTTCTAAATCAGTTTTTAAACAGTTTTATACTGGATTTTTATATCAGTATCTGAATTTTATTCTTTATAGTAGTGTGTATTACATGCAGTTATATGAAAATTGGTGAACACTGTCCCTTTAATTTGGATTTTACCCCAAGGCAGAACATTCAGTTATCTGAGATGTAATCGCAGAAAATGCATCATTTCTGCAGAAAGAACAGGACACATGCAGGAACTGTTACTGCTTTAAGGGACACTGTAGCCAATTTTTTTCTTTTGTAATTCAGAAAGAGCATGCAATTTTAAGCAACTTTCTAATTTACTCCTATTATCAATTTTTCTTCGTTCTCTTGCTATCATTATTTGAAAAAGAAGGCATCTAAGCTTTTTTTTTGGTTTCAGTACTCTGGACAGCACTTTTTTATTGGTGGATGAATTTATCCACCAATCAGCAAGGACAACCCAGGTTGTTCACCGAAAATGGGCCGGCATCTAAACTTACATTCTTGCATTTCAAATAAAGATACCAAGAGAATGAAGAAAATTTGATAATGGGAGTAAATTAGAAAGTTGCTTAAAATTTCATGCTCAATCTGAATCACGAAAGAATTTTTTTGGGTACAGTGTCCCTTTAACTTTGCAGCGCTGCTTCACATCAGGCTATTCTCTTCAAACAGAGCTTTGCTCTGGCTGCACTGTAAGTTTTTCTTATAGGGATACTAAACCCAATTTTTTTTTTTTACATGATTCAGATAGAGCATGAGATTTTAAGCACCTTTCTAATTTACTCCTATTAATTTTTCTTTGTTCTCATGCTATCTTGATTTGAAAAAACAGTACTGTAAGCTGGACCATTTTTTGTTCAGCACCTGAGTAGCACTTGCTGATTTGTGGCTAAATGTAGCAAACCAATCAGCAAGCTCTACCAAGGTGCTGAACTAAAAATGGGCCGACTCCTAACCTTTTATTACCGCTTTTTCAAATCAAGAGAACAAAGAAAAATTGTTATGAGTAAATTGGAAAGTTGCTTAAAATTGCATGATCTATCCGAATCATGAAAGAAAAAATGTGGGGTTAGTATCCCTTTAACACAGAGCATCCACAGCAAAGTGCTGTTTGAAGTGAACAGTCAAATATGCAGTAGAGCTGCATAGGAGTAGATTGTTGAATGGTTCTCAGATTTTTTTTTCAAACCTGCCCCTAGTCTTTCCCAGTTTGCAAAGCTGTTTTTTTCTGAATGTAAGACATTCTTATGAGCAATGCATCTTTTTTATTACTGCATTTCTGTTAGACTAAGAGAAAAGGAAACAAATTTATTCAAGAGACATTTTACAGTTGATATGTTTGTCTGCAGCTAATTTGCAATCCAATATTCAACTGCTGTAATATATTATAAAACCTTTAAAATTGCGTTTTTCTCCAGTTGACTAACACACTGCAATTGAACTGGTGCTTTAGTGTAAATGCCTAATTTTAAAATTAAATTATATTTAAAAATAACGTGCAGAAAAATTTTCACTAAAAAAAAATATCATTGCAGAAAGTGAAAAAAGTTCTTTCTCTGGGGACTTTACTATCCCTTTAACCGCTTTGAGGGTGTTAAAAACAGTATTACAGGGTTGCTAGTTTTAAAATTACATGCTTTAAATTAGCTTGTCTGTTTTTGTTTTTTTTCCTCTCCTAATGGCTTTTTTAATTTTAATATCATTAATAGCTGATATTTGTTCTAAATCCAAGTATAGCCTAAATGGAACACCTCCAAAATAACACTCACATTTTTAGTTAAAGGGACAGGAAACCCTAAAATTCTTTCATGCTATGGATAGAACATACAATTTGAAACACATTTCTATTATCACATTTGCTTCATTCTATTGTAATTGCTGAAAAAACAGCATTGCACTACTGGTAGCTAGCTGCCAAACACATCTAGTCAGCCAATCACAAGAGGTGTGTGTGTGCAGGCATCAATCAGCAGCTAGCTTCCACTTGTTAAGGATATGTGCATATTTTTTCAACAAGGTACAGCAAAAGAACGAAACACATTTGAAAATGGAAGTTAATTTAAAAGTGAATTAAAAAGCTACATGCTCTGTCTGAATCTTGCAGGTTTAATTTTGACTTTCCTATCCCTTTAAATACAAATTAAATTAGTTACTAACAAGTTTAACTTTCTATATACTGTTCAGCTTTACAAAATCTGAGTAGTGTTCAACATTAAATTTGTTTTCTCGGTGGACACGAGGGCTTTGCAAAAAAATAGGCATATGCATTTGGACGCAAATAAATGCCAAACATGGTGGCCACCAGCATCATTCGGCTATTCTCAGAGTTGGATTTCTTCTTGTGAAAGTGCACAAGTAGAAATATGGCTCTAAAAACAGTGAAATGCTGCTGCCATGTTTGACATTTGTTTGGTTCAGAATAGTCCAAATGCACATGCCTAGCAAAAATACTTTTTTTTTTTTTTTTTTTAAAGGGACGGATTTGATGTTAGAGTTTAGGGAAGGTCCTATTATTACACAATGACGTTTTAAAGGGACATTATACACATTTTTTTCCTTGCATAAATGTTTTGTAGATCTATTTATATAGCCCATGAAGTTTTTTTTAAAGTTTAGTTTTGCTTATTTTTAAATAACATTGCTCTGATTTTCAGACTCCTAACCAAGCCCCAAAGTTTTATGTGAATACCGTCAGCTACCTTCTCCAGCTTGCTCCTGTTTGTACAGGGTCTTTTCATATGCAGGGGGAGGGGGGAGTGTCTTATTTCCCACTTGCAGTGGGCTTTCCGGCTACCTTTTCAACAGCGCTAAACTGAGAGCTTCTCTTGTTAAGTGTATCCAGTCCACGGATCATCCATTACTTGTGGGATATTCTCCTTCCCAACAGGAAGTTGCAAGAGGATCACCCACAGCAGAGCTGCTATATAGCTCCTCCCCTCACTGTTATATCCAGTCATTCTCTTGCAACTCTCAACTAAGATGGAGGTCGTAAGGGGACTGTGGTGTTTTATACTTAGTTTATTTCTTCAATCAAAAGTTTATTTTTAAATGGTACCGGAGTGTACTGTTTATCTCAGGCAGTATTTAGAAGAAGAATCTGCCTGCGTTTTCTATGATCTTAGCAGAAGTAACTAAGATCCTTTGCTGTTCTCACATATTCTGAGGAGTGAAGTAACTTCAGAGGGGGAATAGCGTGCAGGTTTTCCTGTAATAAGGTATGTGCAGTTAAAATATTTTTCTAGGGATGGAATTTGCTAGAAAATGCTGCTGATACCGACGTAATGTAAGTAAAGCCTTAAATGCAGTGATAGCGACTGGTATCAGGCTTATTAATAGAGATACATACTCTTATAAAAGTGTATTTTAAAACGTTTGCTGGCATGTTTAATCGTTTTTTTTACATATGTTTGGTGATAAAACTTATTGGGGCCTAGTTTTTTCCACATGGCTGGCTTGAATTTTGCCTGGAAACAGTTCCCTGAGGCTTCCCACTGTTGTAATATGAGTGGGAGGGGGCTATTTTAGCGTTTTTTTTGCACAGCAAAAATTACAGACAGACATCCAGCTTCTTCCTGCATGATCCAGGACTTCTCTGAAGGGCTCAAAAGTCGTATTGAGGGAGGTAAAAAGCCACAGTAGAGCTGTGGCAGTTGTTGTGACTGTTTAAAAAACGTTTTTGTCATTTGTTGTTCCGTTTTTGGTATTAAGGGGTTAATCATCCATTTGCAAGTGGGTGCAATGCTCTGCTAACTTATTACATACACTATAAAAATTTTGTTAGTGTAACTGCATTTTTTCACTGTTATTTCAAAATTTGGGAAAATTTGTGTTTCTTAAAGGCGCAGTAACGTTTTTTTATATTGCTTGTAAACTTGTTTTAAAATGTTTTCCAAGCTTGCTAGTCTCATTGCTAGTCTGTTTAAACATGTCTGACACAGAGGAACATACTTGTTCATTATGTTTGAAAGCCATGGTGGAGCCCCATAGGAGAATGTGTACTAAATGTATTGATTTCACCTTAAACAGTAAAGAATTATCACCAGAGGGTTCTGTCGAGGGGGAAGTTATGCCGACTAACTCTCCCCACGTGTCAGACCCTTCGCCTCCCGCTCAGGGGACGCACGCTAATATGGCGCCAATTACATCAGGGATGCCCATAGCGATTACCCCCAATGCAGAACATACAGTGATCTGAGATGTCATCGCAGAAAATGCAGCATGTCTGCAGAAAGAAAAGGACACATGCAGGAACTGTCAACGATTTAACTTTGCAGCGCTGATCCACATTTGGCTGTTCTCTTCAAACAGAGGTGTGCTCTGGCTGCACTGTGTAAGTTTTCCTTATCACAGTGCATCCAGAGCAAAGTGCTGTTTGAAGAGAACAGTCAAATATGCAGTAGCGCAGCAAAGCAGCAGTGCATTTATTGTTTACTATCTCTAACCCACCCCTTAGCCTTTCCCAGTCTGCAAAGCTGTTTTTTCTGAATCTAAGACGTTCTTACGAGCAATGCACGTTTTTATTAATACATTTCTATGTTAGACTAAGAGAAAATTAAACTAATTTATTCAAGAGACATTTTTACAAATTTCTTTTGTCTGCAGCTAATTTGCAATCCAATTTTCAACTATTGCACTATATAATAAAACTTTAAAAATTACTTTATCCTCTGGTTAACCAACATATTTCAATTGAACTGGTGCTTTAGTGTAACTGCCTAATTTAAAATTGAATTTTATTTAAAATTATGATCTGCAGCAAATTTTTCACTAAAAAAACATTGCAGAAAGTGAAAAAATGTTCTGCCTCTGGGGCGATTACCTTGCAGGACATGGCTGCAATCATGAATAATACCCTGTCAGAGGTATTATCTAGATTGCCTGAATTAAGAGGCAAGCGCGATAGCTCTGGGGTTAGGAGAGATACAGAGCGCGCAAATGCTGTTAGAGCCATGTCTGATACTGCGTCACAGTATGCAGAACATGAGGACGGAGAGCTTCAGTCTGTGGGTGACATCTCTGACTCGGGGAAACCTGATTCAGAGATTTCTAATTTTACATTTAAGCTTGAGAACCTCAGTGTATTGCTTGGGGAGGTATTAGCTGCTCTGAATGACTGTAACACAGTTGCAATTCCAGAGAAATTGTGTAGGTTGGATAGATACTATGCGGTGCCGGTGTGTACTGACGTTTTTCCTATACCTAAAAGGCTTACAGAAATTATTAGCAAGGAGTGGGATAGACCCGGTGTGCCCTTTTCCCCACCTCCAATATTTAGAAAAATGTTTCCAATAGACGCCACTACACGGGACTTATGGCAGACGGTCCCTAAGGTGGAGGGAGCAGTTTCTACTTTAGCAACGCGTACCACTATCCCGGTTGAGGACAGTTGTGCTTTTTCAGATCCAATGGATAAAAAATTGGAGGTTTACCTTAAGAAAATGTTTATTCAACAAGGTTTTATTTTACAGCCCCTTGCATGCATTGCACCTGTCACTGCTGCGGCGGCATTCTGGTTTGAGGCCCTGGAAGAGGCCATCCAGACAGCTCCATTGAATGAAATTATTGACAAGCTTAGAACGCTTAAGCTAGCTAACTCATTTGTTTCTGATGCCATTGTTCATTTGACTAAACTAACGGCTAAGAATTCCGGATTCGCCATCCAGGCGCGTAGGGCGCTATGGCTTAAATCCTAGTCAGCTGACGTGACTTCAAAGTCTAAATTACTCAACATTCCTTTCAAGGGGCAGACCTTATTCGGGCCTGGCTTGAAGGAAATTATTGCTGACATTACTGGAGGCAAGGGTCATACCCTTACTCAGGACAGGGCCAAATCAAAGGCCAAACAGTCTAAATTTCGTGCCTTTTGAAATTTCAAGGCAGGAGCAGCATCAACCTCATTCGCTTCAAAACAAGAGGGAACTGTTGCTCATTCCAGACAGGCCTGGAAACATAACCAGTACTGGAACAAGGGCAAGCAGGCCAGAAAGCCTGCTGCTGCCCCCAAGACAGCATGAAGGAACGGCCCCCTATCCGGAAACAGATCTAGTGGGGGGCAGACTTTCTCTCTTCGCCCAGGCGTGGGCAAGAGATGTTCAGGATCCCTGGGCGTTGGAAATCATATCTCAGGGATATCTTCTGGACTTCAAAGCTTCTCCTCCACAAGGGAGATTTCATCTTTCAAGGTTATCAGCAAACCAGATAAAGAAAGAGGCATTCCTAAGCTGTGTGCAAGACGACCTAGTAATGGGAGTGATCCATCCAGTTCCGCGGACGGAACAAGGACAGGGATTTTATTCAAATCTGTTTGTGGTTCCCAAGAAAGAGGGAACCTTCAGACCAATCTTGGATTTAAAGATCTTAAACAAATTCCTCAGAGTTCCATCATTCAAAATGGAAACTATTCGGACCATCCTACCCATGATCCAAGAGGGTCAGTACATGACCACAGTGGACTTAAAGGATGCCTACCTTCACATACCGATTCACAAAGATCATCATCGGTTCCTAAGGTTTGCCTTTCTAGACATGCATTACCAATTTGTAGCTCTTCCCTTCGGGTTGGCCACTGCCCCGAGAATTTTTACAAAGGTTCTGGGCTCACTTCTGGCGGTTCTAAGACCGCGATGCATAGCGGTGGCTCCGTATCTAGACGACATCCTGATACAGGCGTCAAGCTTTCAAATTGCCAAGTCTCATACAGAGATAGTTCTGGCATTTCTGAGGTCGCATGGGTGGAAAGTGAACGTGGAAAAGAGTTCTCTATCACCACTCACAAGAGTCTCCTTCCTAGGGACTCTTATAGATTCTGTAGGGATGAAAATTTACCTGACGGAGTCCAGGTTATCAAAACTTCTAAATGCTTGCCGTGTCCTTCATTCCATTCCACGCCCGTCAGTGGCTCAGTGCATGGAAGTAATCGGCTTAATGGTAGCGGCAATGGACTTGGTGCCATTTGCGCGCTTGCATATCAGACTGCTGCAATTATGCATGCTAAGTCAGTGGAATGGGTATTACTCAGATTTGTCCCCTCTACTAAATCTGGATCAAGAGACCAGAGATTCTCTTCTCTGGTGGCTTTCTCGGGTCCATCTGTCCAAGGGTATGACCTTTCGCAGGCCAGATTGGACGATTGTAACAACAGATGCCAGCCTTCTAGGTTGGGGCGCAGTCTGGAACTCCCTGAAGGCTCAGGGATTGTGGACTCAGGAGGAGAAACTCCTCCCAATAAATATTCTGGAGTTAAGAGCAATATTCAAGGCTCTTCTAGCTTGGCCTCAGTTAGCAACACTGAGGAGGTTCATCAGATTTCAGTCGGACAACATCAAGACTGTGGCTTACATCAACCATCAAGGGGGAACCAGGAATTCCCTAGCGATGTTGGAAGTCTCAAAGATAATTCGCTGGGCAGAGTCTCACTCTTGCCACCTGTCAGCGATCCACATCCCAGGCGTAGAGAACTGGGAGGCGGATTTTCTAAGTCGTCAGACTTTTCATCCGGGGGAGTGGGAACTCCATCCGGAGGTGTTTGCTCAACTCGTCCATCGTTGGGGCAAACCAGAACTGGATCTCATGGCGTCTCGCCAGAACGCCAAGCTTCCTTGTTACGGATCCAGGTCCAGGGACCCGGGAGCAACGCTGATAGATGCTCTAGCAGCTCCTTGGTTCTTCAACCTGGCCTATGTGTTTCCACAGTTTCCTCTGCTCCCTCGACTGATTGCCAAAATCAAACAGGAGAGAGCATCAGTGATTCTGATAGCGCCTGCGTGGCCACGCAGGACCTGGTATGCAGACCTAGTGGACATGTCATCTCTTCCACCATGGACTCTACCTCTGAGGCAGGACCTTCTAATACAAGGTCCTTTCAATCCTCCAAATCTAATATCTGAGACTGACTGCATGGAGATTGAACGCTTGATTCTATCAAGGTGTGGCTTCTCCGAGTCAGTCATTGATACCTTAATACAGGCTCGGAAGCCTGTCACCAGGAAAATCTACCATAAGATATGGCGTAAATATCTTTATTGGTGTGAATCCAAGAGTTACTCATGGAGTAAGGTTAGGATTCCTAGGATATTGTCCTTTCTCTAAGAGGGTTTGGACAAAGGCTTATCAGCTAGTTCTTTAAAAGTACAGATCTCTGCTCTGTCTATTCTTTTGCACAAGCGTCTGGCAGAAGTTCCAGACGTCCAGGCATTTTGTCAGGCTTTGGTTAGGATTAAGCCTGTGTTTAAACCTGTTGTTCCCCCGTGGAGCTTAAACTTGGTTCTTAAAGTTCTTCAGGGAGTTCCGTTTGAACCCCTTCATTCCATTGATATTAAACTTTTATCTTGGAAACTTCTGTTTTTGATGGCTATTTCCTCGGCTCGAAGAGTCTTTGAGTTATCTGCCTTACATTGTGATTCTCCTTATCTGTTTTTTAATTCAGGCAAGGTAGTTCTGCGTACCAAACGTGGTTTCTAACAGGAATATCAATCAAGAGATTGTTGTTCCATCATTGTGTCCTAATCCTTCAAAGAAGGAACGTCTCTTGCATAATTTGGACGTAGTCCGTGCCTTGAAGTTTTACTTACAGGCTACTAAAGATTTTCGTCAAACATCTGCCCTGTTTGTTGTTTACTCTGGACAGAGGTCAAAAAGCTTCGGCAACCTCTCTCTCCTTTTGGCTTCGGAGCATAATACGCTTAGCCTATGAGACTGCTGGACAGCAGCCCCCTGAAAGGATTACAGCTCATTCTACTAGAGCTGTGGCTTCCACCTGGGCCTTTAAAAATAAGGCCTCTGTTGAACAGATTTGCAAGGCTGCGACTTGGTCTTCGCTTCACACCTTTTCAAAATTTTACAAATTTGACACACTTGCTTCTTCGGAGGCTGTTTTTGGGAGACAGGTTCTACAGGCAGTGGTTCCTTCCGTTTAAGTTCCTGCCTTGTCCCTCCCATCATCCGTGTACTTTAGCTTTGGTATTGGTATCCCACAAGTAATGGATGATCCGTGGACTGGATACACTTAACAAGAGAAAACATAATTTATGCTTACCTGATAAATTTATTTATCTTGTAGTGTATCCAGTCCACGGCCCGCCCTGTCCTTTTTAAGGCAGGTATAAATTTTAATTAAACTAGTCACCACTGCACCCTATGGTTTCTCCTTTCTCGTCTTGTTTCGGTCGAATGACTGGATGTGGCAGTGAGGGGAGGAGCTATATAGCAGCTCTGCTGTGGGTGATCCTCTTGCAACTTCCTGTTGGGAAGGAGAATATCCCACAAGTAATGGATGATCCGTGGACTGGATACACTACAAGAGAAATAAATTTATCAGGTAAGCATAAATTATGTTTTTAAACAGTTTTATACTGGATTTTTATATCAGTATCTGCTTCTTATTCTTTATAGTAGTGTCTATTACATGCAGTTATATGAAAATGAGTGTATACTGTCCCTTTAAGTGTTTTTTTGTTTTTGTTTTTCCTCTTAGGAAACTGTGAAGACTGAAAATGACCACATCAATCTTAAAGTGGCAGGACAAGATGGTTCTGTGGTTCAGTTTAAAATAAAGAGACACACTCCTCTCAGCAAATTAATGAAAGCATACTGTGACAGACAGGTATGGCTCTTGCTCCTCTACAAGTCTTTATTTGCTTTTTAACATAGTAAGTATATTGTTGTGTTGTAATAGAGAAGTGTGACCATAATCATTTGTCTCGCAGCACAACATTTCTCTGTCTTGTATCACCTGCATTATTGATGTATTTTCAACCTTTTTCATATTTTTAGTTTAGGTTTCTTGAGTACATGCACATTGCCTATGTCTGTGTTCTGTACTGATTATCTTCCTCTTTCATATTGTGTGTTTAATGAAGTAGTAATTAGGGCTGCAACTAACTATTATTTTCATAATCGATTAACCGGCCTATTTTTTCGATTAATCGGATAAAAAGAGAATCAATACGTTTTCTATGATAAAATCCACATAATGAGTGTTACAAATATAAACTTCAGACTAAAACTTTACATTAACACAACTGTTTCTTCAATTTTTAAGCAGCAGAGCACAGTTTTATAATTAAACAAAACAAAACCACAAACTGTTTGAAAAGAGGTAGAACTAGAAAGAATTAGACTATCACTGTTAATAACATTCTGTTATTCAATCTTTCAGAAACTTTGCATTGAAATGCAAAAATCTCAACATGTCCACATGCTTCTGGCTAATGCTGGTTCTCTGTTTGCAGCTATATTTCCTGCAGCAGAGAAAAGGCTGAGGTGTATAAGTAGGGTTTTGCCAATTTCACCAAAGTGGGATATTTATCTTTGTTGGCTCCTCACCAATGCCAAGTGTTTTCTACCTTGGCAAGGGGCCTCTTAATAAAGTAACCATTGACTTCATTCTAACATATAAATATCTCTTGAATATCTATATGTAATGGTAAATAACCAGCTATAAGGTTAGGGGAAATATCTAGTCTGCTCTAAAAAAAAATAACAAATATAAACTTATAAAGGTTTAATCTGGTACATATTTTACCAATTTATTAAAAATATAAAAAAAACAATAAACAAAATCAAAAGCGCTAAGGACTGTACAGGGTGTGGACATTTAAAAAAAAAAAAAAAAAAAAAATACTTGTCCAAGGGACTAAAGCGGGAGCCCAATCTACTTGTCCTGATTCGCAAAATAATTTAAATCAAAACTGTATTTAAATAAGGTTTTTATTGATAAGGAGACAGACCTAACAATACTTAATCAACAAATGCAAGTAGGTAGTGAGATTAAACAGATTTCCAAATGAGAATTGTAGTTTACTTTATAAAAAAAAAAACACAACTAAACTTAACGGAGACAACCTCCATGAGGCTATTTATATGCATTGAAATGCTTGGTTACACTAGACTAGATGATCTAACTGTTGGTTATGTAAATCTGGGGAATGGGTAATAAAGGGATTATCTATCTTTTTTTAAACAATAATTCTGGAGTAGACTGTTCCTTTAACTTGTTAAATTCAGGAGTAAGCTTTGCAAACCATGAAAGGCGAGGTTAAATTATATATATATATATATATATATATATATATATATATATATATATATATATATATATATATATATATATATATATATATATATATATATATATATATATATATATATATATATATATATATATATACACACACACACCACGGAAGGGAACTGCACTCTCATACCGGACCGGGTACACATCCCATGACCCTGCAACATGCTCAGCCCTGGGTGCCACTGGCACTCACAGGAATCTGTGCTGTCCCCAGAGCCACAAGCAGTTAACCTCAGACAGGTCTGGGTGCAAGAACCATAGGGAAAATTACAAAACAAATTAATACAACACACAGAGAAAACCCAGCACTCACTTACAAGCTCTCAGCTAAGATTTAAAAGCAAAAATGGAAAGGTTAGTCACCGCATCTGGCCAAATGGGACAAGCTCAGGTACCACGTCAAGGTCCTTTCCAATACCTGAGACCCTAAAACAGCCACACAATGCAAGCTTTCAAATCCAAACAAACTGAAAACAAGGGAAGGGTGCACAGGTTCTTGCACCCAGACCTGTCTGGGGTTAACTGCTTGTGGCTCTGGGGACAGCACAGCTTCCTGTGAGTGCCAGTGGCACCCAGGGCTGAGCATGTTGCAGGGTCATGGGATGTGTACCCGGTCTGGTATGAGTGCAGTTCCCTTCCGTGTTTTGTATATGTCTAGGGTGGTTACATATTCCCGTGCACCTTGACGTGGTACCTGAGCTTGTCCCATTTGGCCAGATGCGGTGACTAACCTTTCCATTTTTGCTTTTAAATCTTTGCTGAGAGCTTGTGAGTGCTGGGTTTTCTGTGTTGTATTAATTTGTTTTGTAATTTTCCCTATGGTTCTTGCACCCAGACCTGTCTGGGGTTAACTGCTTGTGGCTCTGGGGACAGCACAGCTTCCTGTGAGTGCCAGTGGCACCCAGGGCTGAGCATGTTGCAGGGTCATGGGATGTGTACCCGGTCCGGTATGAGAGTGCAGTTCCCTTCCGTGTGTGTGTGTGTATTTTATTTTAGAGGTGTGTGTGTGTAACCTATGCAGGGACATGGCAAACTTTATAATTTTATTACAAAAAATGCCATGTTGCTATGTGCCTGCATCATTTGCTGCATTAGTTGTCATTAAAAGTATGGCAAATGTCTACAGGAATGTTTTGTTTACAAATAAAGGGAAAAGGCTTTCTATCATCTTAGACAATTATAACCTCCAGTGTATGGCTTCTTTTATAAATATACACCAGTAATTCTCACCAAAGGTATAATCTGCTTAGGTAATATAAAGTAAATTAGGGATGTGCAATGTTCCTAATTTGTGTACTATTACATCTGGTATCATTTTTTTTTTTTTTTTTTTTTTTATTTTTTTTTTTATTTTTTTTTTAGTTAAGTTCAGTTATTGGGGTATGATAAACATATATAAAAAAATTATTTCACTAAATTTTAAAAATGTTCCAAGACTGGACTGAAAACCAATGCTTTCAATGTGACAGATGTATAAGTAATACAAAAGGACAAGTGTTAAACACACTGGTCAGTAAACACACAAGTAAGATCACATTTTCAAAATGCTCATTTAAAACATTTGTAGCATTTTTAAAATCAGTGATCTAACAGCAAAAACCCTACACGGTAACAATATCATCTAAGCTCAACATAAACCTATGAGCCTCACCGTTCCACGGACACTGTTTATTTGAAGTGAGGGCTGTATAAATCAAGCCTGGCTGGCTTGTAGGAAGTAACCACTCTGACACTCCCTCCCGCACTGAAAAGGTTCAGCAGTACCGCTTGCACGCTGAGCAGCCCTCCACAGCTTCTAAACAAAGCAAATGTTAACCCCATGGCTTCCAAAATAGCTGTAGTGTATTGCACAGAAATACATTGCAGCGACCTTTGTTAGCCATGGGTGTTAAAAGGCAAGCAGTGCAGCCACTATGATCGGATCAGATATGTACAGTGAGGGCACGAGGTGAGAAGTAAGCGACTTGTTGTTATAAAGTTATTTCATAGGGCACAAAGTGGAATGCAACATACTATTTCTGAGTTAGAATCATCAGCAAGTTAAGAATGCTGATTTTATTATTGAAATACATAAATATTTGTATGATCTTTCTTACTTACATTTTTTTACACAGCTGAACTTTGTGTGCTGTTTTACTTTGATAACGGAAAAGGCTGGAAAACCTCAAAGTGAAACGGCACACAAAGTTCAGCTGTGTAAAAAAATGTAAGTAAGAAAGAGCATACAAATATTTATCCATTTCTAAACGTACCCCCTCCAGCTCAGATGAACTAACAATCAGGCACTCACCTCCAGCTCACAGATAAACAAACTAACAGGAGCGCACAGAGGCAGACTGCACTAAAGCAGAGACCAAGCTGAGCCTCCCATAGTAACAGCTGAGATGTGAGACATGCACTGAAACGGCTGCGTTATATGAAAAAGAAAAAGCTTTAGCCCTGCTGCTGTCTGCTTGCCGCAGCAGGACTAAATGTAATAACAAACCGAATTCCACATCCCTGCTGTATATCAATAACATGACAAAGCCTTACACATTTATTTATACAGTACATATAATCAGCAATAGCAAGCATCCGTTAATAATTGTGCAAACAGATAATAGTGCACATCAATTTAAATAACTCTCATCAATCTAGGGGCAAGGTGTAAACAACAAGCTCAGCACTATATCATGCAAAGCATAGTTCCAAATCACCAGATTTAATATAAACAAT
>NC_069499.1:564065968-564073468 GCF_027579735.1 Bombina bombina
AATATTTTGCTGCAGTGTATAGTTGACCTACTATGTGTCCATTAAACATATACTTTCATACTTAAAATGTTGGATACATTATTTTTACTTTTTATGGTCTAGCTCTTCTGAGTTGGCATTTAGTCTGTTAGACTAGCAAATGCCTGATGTTTTGTTGAAGCGTGAATTCTTGGGGGGAAAAAAATAAAATTTTGTACACTTTTCAGAACTAATCTGAATGATGTGGCAGACTAACTCTAAATTTAAAATTCAAAATTGCCATCAGTGGATCCAAATTTTAATACAAGGCCTTATCAAATTGCTTTCTAAATATCAACGCTAGTAGTCCAAACCATGTCTTAAATGTTGCTTGATAGAAGTGACTTCTTGGAGTACTTTTTTCAGTTTAAAAAAGAAAAGTAAAAAGATGTATAAAAATGTAATGCTGCTTTCAGTTTGACATGTTCAAGAGGTGTGTGTATATACAGTAGTACCGTCAAACTTTTATCAGTTGTTCTACCACATCTATAAAACCAAGGTGGTAGCTTTCAAGAAGATGGCAAAATTGTCTCCAGCAAGTATAATCAAATGGTAGATCATGATCTCCCAGAAAATTTGAAGTGCTTACTATATTTACAAAATGTATT
The DNA here is from genome assembly GCF_027579735.1 of Bombina bombina. NCBI lineage: Eukaryota > Metazoa > Chordata > Amphibia > Anura > Bombinatoridae > Bombina > Bombina bombina. Next base: position 564,066,595 of record NC_069499.1, read on the forward strand.
TTTCCTTTATAACCCTGTAGCCATTTCGCCCTTAAGTTAAGAACAAAGCTATAAAAGGTTTCTAAAATATAGTATAGCTTGAGTTATAAAATGAGTGCTTTGTATTAGAAAATCATGATTTGGCACAGTGACATAACATATAGTAGAAAATATATACAGTTCAATAAAAATAAAATATATTAAAACTAATGTATTACATTGTAACCATTTTTACATATTACATAAAACCAAGGATACTTGTATAAAGTTTGAAGATCCGCCAATGTAGTGAGTCCACTTTCTTTTCTTTGTTCTGATCAGACTGACAAACGCAATGCATTTCAGTGTTCCACCTCTTCATTAGGTCAATGGACTTGCACATGCTCAGTAGCTTGTTGGCTCCACAGAAATCATTCATATAAAAACTGCACAATTTAAAAATTGAACTACATTGAAAAGTATTAAAACGGCATGATCTATCTGAATCATTAGGTTTTTTTTTTTTACTTTAGTGTCCCTTTTTAATGTCTGGTCAATCCTGGTCCAAAGAAATCACAATTTAACAGCTCTATATGACATTACATAATTATTTAAAGGGACATAATACTCGTATGCTAAATCACTTGAAACTGATGCAGTATAACTGTAAAAAGCTGACAGGAAAATATAACCTGAGCATCTCTATGTAAAAAACATAATTTATGCTTACCTGATAAATTTATTTCTCTTGTAGTGTATCCAGTCCACGGATCATCCATTACTTATGGGATATTAACTCCTCCCCAACAGGAAGTGCAAGAGGATTCACCCAGCAGAGCTGCTATATAGCTCCTCCCCTAACTGCCATTACCAGTCATTCGACCGAAAACATGCAGAGAAAGGAAAACCATAGGGTACAGTGGTGACTGTAGTTTAATGGAAAAATTACCTGCCTTAAAGTGACAGGGCGGGCCGTGGACTGGATACACTACAAGAGAAATAAATTTATCAGGTAAGCATAAATTATGTTTTCTCTTGTTAAGTGTATCCAGTCCACGGATCATCCATTACTTATGGGATACCAATACCAAAGCTAAAGTACACGGATGACGGGAGGGACAGGCAGGCTCTTTATACGGAAGGAACCACTGCCTGAAGAACCTTTCTCCCAAAAACAGCCTCCGAAGAAGCAAAAGTGTCAAATTTGGAAAAAGTATGAAGAGAAGACCAAGTTGCAGCCTTGCAAATCTGTTCAACAGAAGCCTCATTCTTAAAGGCCCAAGTGGAAGCCACAGCTCTAGTAGAATGTGCTGTAATTCTTTCAGGAGGCTGCTGTCCAGCAGTCTCATAGGCTAACCGTATTATGCTACGAAGCCAAAAGGAGACAGAGGTAGCCGAAGCTTTTTGACCTCTCCTCTGACCAGAATAAACGACAAACAGGGAAGACGTTTGTCGAAAATCCTTAGTTGCCTGTAGATAAAATTTCAGGACACGGACTACATCTAGATTGTGTAGCAGACGTTCCTTTTTCGAAGAAGGATTAGGACACAAAGATGGAACCACAATCTCTTGATTGATATTCCTGTTAGTGACCACCTTAGGTAGGAACCCAGGTTTAGTACGCAGAACTACCTTGTCTGAATGAAAAATCAGATAAGGAGAATCACAATGTAAGGCAGATAACTCAGAGACTCTTCGAGCCGAGGAAATCGCCATTAAAAACAGAACTTTCCAAGATAACAACTTGATATCAATGGAATGAAGGGGTTCAAACGGAACCCCCTGTAAAACATTAACTAAGTTCAAACTCCATGGTGGAGCAACAGTTTTAAACACAGGCTTGATCCTAGCTAAAGCCTGACAAAAAGCTTGAACGTCCGGAACGTCTGACAGACGTTTGTGTAAAAGAATGGACAGAGCTGAAATCTGTCCCTTTAAGGAACTAGCGGATAAACCCTTTTCTAAACCTTCTTGTAGAAAAGACAATATCCTCGGAATCCTAACCTTACTCCATGAGTAACTCTTGGATTCGCACCAATATAAGTATTTGCGCCATATCTTATGGTAAATATTTCTGGTAACAGGCTTCCTAGCCTGTATTAAGGTATCAATAACTGACTCAGAAAAACCACGTTTTGATAAAATCAAGTGTTCAATTTCCAAGCAGTCAGCTTCAGAGAAATTAGATTTTGATGTTTGAAGGGACCCTGGATCAGAAGGTCCTGTTTCAGAGGTAGCGACCAAGGTGGACAGGATGACATGTCCACTAGATCTGCATACCAAGTCCTGCGTGGCCATGCAGGTGTTATTAGAATCACTGATGCTCTCTCCTGTTTGATTCTGGCAATCAATCGAGGAAGCATCGGGAAGGGTGGAAACACATAAGCCATCCCGAAGGTCCAAGGTGCTGTCAAAGCATCTATCAGAACCGCTCCCGGATCCCTGGATCTGGACCCGTAACGAGGAAGCTTGGCGTTCTGTCGAGACGCCATGAGATCTATCTCTGGTTTGCCCCAACGTCGAAGTATTTGGGCAAAGACCTCCGGATGAAGTTCCCACTCCCCCGGATGAAAAGTCTGACGACTTAAGAAATCAGCCTCCCAGTTCTCCACTCCCGGGATGTGGATTGCTGACAGGTGGCAAGAGTGAGACTCTGCCCAGCGAATTATCTTTGATACTTCCATCATTGCTAGGGAGCTTCTTGTCCCTCCCTGATGGTTGATGTAAGCTACAGTCGTGATGTTGTCCGACTGAAACCTGATGAACCCCCGAGTTGTTAACTGGGGCCAAGCCAAAAGGGCATTGAGAACTGCTCTCAATTCCAGAATGTTTATTGGTAGGAGACTCTCCTCCTGATTCCATTGTCCCTGAGCCTTCAGAGAATTCCAGACAGCGCCCCAACCTAGTAGGCTGGCGTCTGTTGTTACAATTGTCCAGTCCGGCCTGCTGAATGGCATCCCCCTGGACAGATGTGGCCGAGGAAGCCACCATAGAAGAGAATTTCTGGTCTCTTGATCCAGATTCAGAGTAGGGGACAAGTCTGAGTAATCCCCATTCCACTGACTTAGCATGCACAATTGCAGCGGTCTGAGAAGTAGACGTGCAAAGGGTACTATGTCCATTGCTGCTACCATTAAGCCGATCACCTCCATGCATTGAGCTACTGACGGGTGTTGAATGGAATGAAGGACACGGCATGCATTTTGAAGCTTTGTTAACCTGTCTTCTGTCAGGTAAATCTTCATTTCTACAGAATCTATAAGAGTCCCCAAGAAGGGAACTCTTGTGAGTGGAAAGAGAGAACTCTTCTTTTCGTTCACCTTCCATCCATGCGACCTTAGAAATGCCAGTACTAACTCTGTATGAGACTTGGCAGTTTGAAAGCTTGAAGCTTGTATCAGAATGTCGTCTAGGTACGGAGCTACCGCAATTCCTCGCGGTCTTAGTACCGCCAGAAGAGCACACAGAACCTTTGTGAAGATTCTCGGAGCCGTAGCCAATCCGAATGGAAGAGCTACAAACTGGTAATGCCTGTCTAGAAAGGCAAACCTTAGATACCGGTAATGATCTTTGTGAATCGGTATGTGAAGGTAAGCATCCTTTAAATCCACTGTGGTCATGTACTGACCCTTTTGGATCATGGGTAAAATTGTCCGAATAGTTTCCATTTTGAACGATGGAACTCTTAGGAATTTGTTTAGGATCTTTAAATCCAAGATTGGCCTGAAAGTTCCCTCTTTTTTTGGGAACCACAAACAGATTTGAGTAAAACCCTTGTCCTTGTTCCGACCGCGGAACCGGATGGATCACTCCCATTAATAAAAGATCTTGTACGCAGCGTAGAAACGCCTCTTTCTTTATTTGGTTTGTTGACAACCTTGACAGATGAAATCTCCCTCTTGGGGGAGAGAATTTGAAGTCTAGAAGGTATCCCTGAGATATGATCTCTAACGCCCAGGGATCCTGGACATTTCTTGCCCATGCCTGGGCGAAGAGAGAAAGTCTGCCCCCCACTAGATCCGTTCCCGGATCGGGGGCCCTCGATTCATGCTGTCTTAGGGGCAGCAGCAGGTTTCCTGGCCTGCTTGCCCTTGTTCCAGGACTGGTTAGGTCTCCAGCCTTGTCTGTAGCGAGCAACAGCTCCTTCCTGTTTTGGTGCAGAGGAAGTTGATGCTGCTCCTGCTTTGAAATTACGAAAGGAACGAAAATTAGACTGTCTAGCCTTAGGTTTGGCTCTGTCTTGAGGCAGGGCATGGCCTTTACCTCCTGTAATGTCAGCGATAATTTCTTTCAACCCGGGCCCGAATAAGGTCTGCCCTTTGAAAGGTATATTAAGCAATTTAGATTTAGAAGTAACGTCAGCTGACCAGGATTTTAGCCACAGTGCTCTGCGTGCCTGAATGGCGAATCCGGAATTCTTAGCCGTAAGTTTAGTTAAATGTACTACGGCATCTGAAATAAATGAGTTAGCTAACTTAAGGGCTTTAAGCTTGTGTGTAATCTCATCTAATGGAGCTGATTCAAGTGTCTCTTCCAGAGACTCAAACCAAAATGCTGCTGCAGCCGTGACAGGCGCAATGCATGCAAGAGGTTGCAATATAAAACCTTGTTGAACAAACATTTTCTTAAGGTAACCCTCTAACTTTTTATCCATTGGATCTGAAAAGGCACAGCTATCCTCCACCGGGATAGTGGTACGCTTAGCTAAAGTAGAAACTGCTCCCTCCACCTTAGGGACCGTTTGCCATAAGTCCCGTGTGGTGGTGTCTATTGGAAACATCTTTCTAAATATCGGAGGGGGTGAGAACGGCACACCGGGTCTATCCCACTCCTTAGTAACAATTTCAGTAAGTCTCTTAGGTATAGGAAAAACGTCAGTACTCGCCGGTACCCGCAAAATATTTATCCAACCTACACATTTTCTCTGGTATTGCAACTGTGTTACAATCATTCAGAGCCGCTAACACCTCCCCTAGTAATACACGGAGGTTTTCCAGCTTAAATTTAAAATTTGAAATATCTGAATCCAGTTTGTTTGGATCAGAACCGTCACCCGCAGAATGAAGCTCTCCGTCCTCATGTTCTGCAAATTGTGACGCAGTGTCTGACATGGCCCTAATATTATCAGCGCACTCTGTTCTCACCCCAGAGTGATCACGCTTACCTCTTAGTTCTGGTAATTTAGCCAAAACTTCAGTCATAACAGTAGCCATATCCTGTAATGTGATTTGTAATGGCCGCCCAGATGTACTCGGCGCTACAATATCACGCACCTCCCGAGCGGGAGATGCAGGTACTGACACGTGAGGCGAGTTAGTCGGCATAACTCTCCCCTCGTTGTTTGGTGAAATATGTTCAATTTGTACAGATTGACTTTTATTTGAAGTAGCATCAATACAGTTAGTACATAAATTTCTATTGGGCTCCACTTTGGCTTTAGCACATATAGCACAGATATCTTCCTCTGAATCAGACATGTTTAACACACTAGCAACTTGGAAATACTTTTCAAGTAATTTACTATAATATGAAAACGTACTGTGCCTATAAGAAGCACAGAAAAAGTTATGACAGTTGAAAATTAATAAACTGAAAAGTTATAGCATCAAATCTTTGTAAAAACACAATTTTAGCAAAGGATTGCTCCCATTAGCAAAGGATAACTAACCCTGATAGCAGAAAAAAAATACAGAAATAAACGTTTTTTTTTTATCACAGTCAACTACAATCTCACAGCTCTGCTGTGAGTGATTACCTCCCTCAAAACAAGTTTTGAAGACCCCTGAGTTCTGTAGAGATGAACCGGATCATGCAGGGAAGACAATAAACTTCTGACTGAATTTTTTGATGCGTAGCAAAAGCACCAAAAAAGGTCCCTCCCCCTCACACATAACAGTGAGAGAGATCAGTAAACTGTCATAAATTAAATAAAACGACTGCCAAGTGGAAAAAAATAGTGCCCAAAACATTTTTTCACCCAGTACCTCAGAAAATTAAACGATATTACATGCCAGCAAAAAAAGTTTAACATTAATAAATTGAGTGTTATTAAAAAGCCTCTTGCTAGTCCCTGCAAATTAGGCTAAAGTTTTATGCATACAGTATAATTCCAGTGAAGTGCCATTCCCCAGAATACTGAAGTGTAAAATATACATACATGACAGCCTGATACCAGTTGCTGCTACTGCAATTAAGGCTGAGTTTACATTATATCGGTATGGCAGAATTTTCTCATCAATTCCATTGTCAGAAAATAATAAGCTGCTACATACCTCTTTGCAGATTAATCTGCCTGCTGTCCCCTGATCTGAAGTTTACCTCTCCTCAGATGGCCGAGAAACAGCAATATGATCTTAACTACTCCGGCTAAAATCATAGAAAAACTCGGGTAGATTCTTCTTCAAATTCTACCAGAGAAGGAATAACACACTCCGGTGCTATTATAAAATAACAAACTTTTGATTGAAGGTATGAAACTAAGTATAATCACCACAGTCCTCTCACACATCCTATCCGTTGGGTGCAAGAGAATGACTGGTAATGGCAGTTAGGGGAGGAGCTATATAGCAGCTCTGCTGGGTGAATCCTCTTGCACTTCCTGTTGGGGAGGAGTTAATATCCCATAAGTAATGGATGATCCGTGGACTGGATACACTTAACAAGAGAAAAGGAAGACATTTTACCTCACAAGTTCCTCAGCTCAGCAGAGTAAATTCTGTGTAAAAAGTTATACTCTGCTGCTGCCTAGCTGCAGGTAAAAAAAAAAATGAATGAAGATATGAACAGCAGCCAATCGGCATCAACAGTGCTGAGGTCATGAACTCTTTTACTGTAATCTCATGAGATTTCATTGTAAACTTCCTTAAGCTGAATAGGGAAATAAGATGAGTGCACGTAAGCTCGCTCCTTCCGCTGT